>NW_025808031.1:0-2427 GCF_022045245.1 Lucilia cuprina
ATGGTTGCAAATATCTTTTATAGTTTTCATGTTATAGCAGTCGTTTATATATCTTTTTATTGCATTATAGTTGCCATTTGTTTTGGTATATAATTTATTGCACAATGTGTTTTTAGAAAATGGCCAATTGGATAGATCGGTAGAATTATTTTCCCAGGTTTAAAAAGGCGGTAATTTGAGGTTCCGATATGGTTGTGAATAACATTGACAGTTTACATGCTATAACAGTCATTTATACATCATTTTAAAGCATTATGATTGCACTTAGATTTGGTATATCATTTGTGGCTTAATGTGTTCGCCTAAAAAATGGTCAATTTGAAGGATCGGCAGAATTGTTGTTCTATGTTTAAAAACGCTGCGATTTGAGGTTCCGATATGGTTGCAAATAACGTTGCACTTTAATGTGGTATATCATTTGTAGCATAATGTGTGTTTTTAAAAATTGGTCAACTTGATAGTTCGGTAGAATTATTGCTCTATGTATCAAATGCTGTAATCTGAGGTTCCGATATGGCTGCAATTAACTTTCGTGCTAGCACAGTCTTTTATGCACCATTTTAAAGCATTAGAATTGCCATTTGTTTTGATGTATAATTTGTGGCATAATGAGTTTTTACAAAAATAGGATAGATCGGTATATTTATTGGTACAGGTTTAGAAATGCGGTAATTTAAGGCTCCGATATGGTTGCAAATATCATTTATAGTTTTCATGTTATTGCAGTCGTTTATATTTTGGTATATAATTTATTGCATAATATATTTTTAGAAAATGGCCAATTGGATAGATCGGTAGGATTATTTTCACAGCTTTAAAAACGCGGTATTTTAAGGTTCCGATATGGCTGCAAATAACATTGACAGTTTTCTCGTTATGACAGTCATTTATGAATCATTTTAAAGCATTATGATTGCACTTCAATCTGGTATATCATTTGTAGCATAATGTTTATTTTTAGAAATTGGTCAATTTGATAGTTCGGTAGAATTGTTGTTCTATGTTTAATAAACGCAGTAATCTGAGGATCCGATATGGTTGCAATTAACATTTGTAGCATAGTGTTTATTTTTAGAAATTGGTCAATTTGATAGATCGGTAGAATTGTTGTTCTATGTTTAATAAACGCAGTAATCTGAGGATCCGATATGGTTGCAATTGGATAGATCGGTAGAATTATTTTCGCAGGTTTAAAAAGGCGGTAATTTGAGGTTCCGATATGGTTGTGAATAACTTTGACAGTTTTCATGCTATGAAAGTCATTTATGTATCATTTTAAAGCATTATGATTGCACTTTAATTTGGTATATCATTTGTGGCATAATGTGTTCGTCTAAAAAATGGTCAATTTGAAGGATCGGTAGAATTGTTGTTCTAGGTTTAAAATCGCTGTGATTTGAGGTTCCGATATGGTTGCAAATAACTTTGACAGTTTTTATACCAGGACAATCGTTTATGCATCATTTTAAAGCATTACAGTTGCACTTTGTTTTGGTGTACAATTTGTGGCATAATGAGTTTTTACAAAAATTGGATAGATCGGTATATTTATTGGTACAGGTTTGGAAATGCGGTAATTTAAGGCTCCGATATGGTTGCTAATATCTTTTATAGTTTTCATGTTATAGCAGTCGTTTATATATCTTTTTTATTGCATTATAGTTGCCATTTGTTTTGGTATATAATTTGTTGCATAATATATTTTTAGAAAATGGCTAATTGGATAAATCGGTAGAATTATTTTCACAGCTTTAAAAACGCAGTGTTTTAAGGTTCCGATATGGCTGCAAATAACATTGACAGTTTTCACGCTATGACAGTCATTTCGTTATCATTTTAAAGCATTATGATTGCACTTTAATATGGTATATCATTTGTTGCATAATGTGTATTTTTAGAAATTGGTCAATTTGATAGATCGGTAGAATTATTGTTCTATGTTTAATAAACGCAGTAATCTGAGGTTCCCATATGGTTGCAATTAACTTTGGCAGTTTTCGTGCTAGGACAGTCGTTTATACACCATTTTAAGGCATTAAAATTGCCATTTGTTTTGGTATATAATTTATTGCATAATGTATTTTTAGAAAATGGCCAATTGGATAGATCGGTAGAATTATTTTCCCAGGTTTAAAAAGGCGGTAATTTGAGATTCCGATCTGGCTGTGAATAACTTTGACAGTTTTTATTCTATGACAGTCATTTATGCATCATTTTAAAGCATTATGATTGCACTTTAATTTGGTATATAATTTGTGGCATAATGTGTTCTTCTAAAAAATGGTCAATTTGATGGATCGGTAGAATTGTTGTTCTATCTTTAAAAACGCTGTGATTTGAGGTTCTGATATGGTTGCAAATAACTCTGACAGTTTTCATGCCAGGACAATCGTTTATGCATCATTTTAAAGCATTACAGTTGCACTT
>NW_025808032.1:0-1209 GCF_022045245.1 Lucilia cuprina
ATAGTCTAGTCTATAGTCTAGTCTATAGTCTAGTCTATAGTCTAGTCTATAGTCTAGTCTATAGTCTAGTCTATAGTCTAGTCTATAGTCTAGTCTATAGTCTATTGTGTAGTCTATAGATTCTATAGGGTAGTCTATAGTGTAGTCTATAGTGTACTCTATAGAGTTTTCTATAGTTTGGATTGTCGTCAAGTCCCACGTCTATTTATGGCAATTCCACAAATTTTATTTCTTAAAAGTTTATTTAATATTGTCATTAGTTTTATGCCTACAATTTTAATTGGTTACTAATAAATCCTTTCTCTTAAATATACCAATAACAATATAACCTTTAATGTAGCAATCGTTTTAATTTTATAACAATTCTACAAAAAAAAAAAAAAAAAAAATATTACAACTTTTGTTAAAATTTCAATGTCAATATAAGAAAACCCTTTTAAGTTAATTTTATTAAATTTTATTTAATAGATATTCTAAAATGGCGAAGGAAACTGTAAAAATCTCAACTTTAAGTAGAAATGTTCATTTTTAATTTAATTTTTGATGGCAGTGTTAAAAAGTAATTTTATCAATTAATTTGTATTATTCTTTTTTTTCATTCTCTTAAAGCATTTTATTTAGAATATTGTCACCTGTTACAGTTCAAGGTAATTACTGTCACATTTAATACAAAAGATGATGAAGGGTTTACGAAGACAACAAACGAATGAATCATCTTCGTAGCAAAATAACAGCCTAAAGCTAAAATGAGTTTTTATTCCCTTACAAAAAGGGATTGTTTTTTATTTTTCACAGTAATTGAAGTGAAGACAAACAATATGTTTTCTACTATTTAATGACACCTTGGAAAGAATGATATTAAATACGACATAAAGAAGTGGTAAGAGAAAAAAACTGAAATATTAATTTAAATTTTGCTAAGTGAAAAATATATAACACACCCAGTAAGGGTAAAAAAGGATATATAAAATTATGAGAAAAAATTTAAAGAGAAATTCATTACAGTTAATGGAATTTTAAATAGTTGAAATTGTAAATGAATGTTGAGTTGCAAATGTTAAGTGAGGTTTGTTTCAAATTAATGTGTTCTTCTATCTATCTACTATTTATTTATCTATCTATCTATCTATCTATCTATCTATCTATCTATCTATCTATCTATCTATCTATCTATCTATCTATCTATCTATCTATCTATCTATCTATCTA
>NW_025808033.1:0-1670 GCF_022045245.1 Lucilia cuprina
GACTATAGTCCTCACTATAGTCCTCACTATAGTCTTCATATTCCTCACAATAGTCCTCACTATAGTCAAGACTTACTATAGTCAAGACTCACTATAGTCAAAACTATAGTCAAGACTATAGTCCTCATTATAGTCAAGACTTTGGTCCTTATTATAGTCAAGACTATAGTCCTTATTATAGTCAAGACTATAGTCCCTACTATAGTCAAGACTATAGTCCTCATTATAGTCCACACTATAGTCCTCACTATAGTCAAGACTATAGTCCTCACTATTTCTCCTGACGATTTTCTTGACAAAGTTCTCACCATAGTCTTTATAACATTCCTCACTATAGTCAAGACTATAGACAATATTATAATCCTCAATATTGTCAATAGGAAAATCTTTACTTAGTCAATACTCTAATCCTCACTAAGTTCGACTACAGCTCTAACTACCAAACTATAAGCCCCTCTATACTGAAGTCTAGTTCTTTAGTTCAGACAATACTTATTATTGAATACAGACTTGGCTGAGTTTTAACTATTGTCTTGTCTAAGTTCATAAGTAGACAATAAGTGTTGTAATCATTGATGTAGTACAAATGATAAAGGTATTACTACAGACCTGACTGTAATCCCTTTAGTTTCGAACGCACCTAATGTACATATGCTTGTTACCTTTACTGCTAACCTCATATAAATACATATTAAACGAAACGAACAGATAAACATTATGTAAAAATGTTGTTATTTATCCAGTGATTAGTTTAATTTTACAATGCCTTCAATTTATGCAATTTCATAACACCAAAAAAAATGTATGTAAATTTTCTCCAAACAGTGAATATGAATATAATGCTAAATTTTTCAAATGGTGTTGGAGAATATTGTGTTCATTTAAATTATTAAATTAAATATATACACATACATACATACATACATACATACATACATACATACATACATACATACATACATACATACATACATACATACATACATACATACATACATACATACATACATACATACATACATACATACATACATACATACATACAAACATACATACATATATGTATATGTAGCACATAGATAATTTGGCATAATTTGTTGCTGGGCAGGATGTAAAAGCCAAACATTAGTTATTTTACTATAGTTACAATTTTTAAATCATTTGTTTGTGATATAATATAAGCACTATTTAGGCCATAGTTATACTAAGTGATTGTGTTTATTAAATATTTAGAAAATTTATTTCAGATTCATATAAATTAAATTTTCATTTACGATATTTAGTATTTACCAATATTACTGTTGGACTGTCTAATCCTATTTAATTAAACGCAACAAATGCCCATTTCAAAATATTTGTATTTTTGAAAATCTAAAACCAAAATGACATAAAATATGCAGATTATTTACCAAATATAAACCCACAGAAAAGCAACACAAAATTTTTGGTTTCGTTTATACGGACTATCAAACACCCTACACTTTTTAAAACTTTAACTTTAAAAAGAATCAAGCTTTCTCTAATTAATCTTCCTAAAGACTAGACAATAAATTACACTATAAACAGGACTATAGACTAGACTATAGACTAGACTATAGACTAGACTATAGACTAGACTATAGACTAGACTATAGACTAGACTATAGACTAGACTATAGACTAGACTATAG
>NW_025808034.1:0-1214 GCF_022045245.1 Lucilia cuprina
AGTCGCACCGCTCAAGAAAATAACCATTCCCAAGTATTATGGATAACTTCAAGTTTGAAATATTCATGTGGACCGATTCATCTATAGTTCTTGGCTGGATACAAAAATCTCCTGAAACTTTAAAAACATTTTTCTCTAATCGTATAAGAGAAATTACTAGTACTGTCAGTGCTGAGCATTGGAAACACATCAGATCTGCGGAGAACCCAGCAGACCTTGGTAGTCGTGGCTGCTCCCCCCAGGAACTTATTAATAACAAATTGTGGTGGCATGGTCCGACTTGGCTAGCTAAGCCCTACGGAGAATGGCCCAAACCTAGAACTTTTGATCCAACCAATGATGAAGAAAAAAGGAACTTCATATCTTATCCAGAATCGAAACAAGTAACCGCAAATTTTCATTTGCAACAAAATCTAGAGGACGCAAAGAACAAATCCACTAATGAGTCAGTCTTACTGCGAACAGATATTCTGGAAGAATTTTCGACATTTGATAAAGCCCTACGAGTTATTTGTTATCAATTTCGTTTAATAAATCGAATTTTGAAACGAACATATTGCACTGAGAAGTTTATTACTACGGAAGAAATAAGCTTTGTAAAGAACAGATTGATTTTGATAGCACAAACAACTTACTTTCCAAAAGAGTACAAATACATTCAAGAAAAAAACCTCTAAGTCAGAAAAGTAAGCTTCTAACGCTTAACCCTTTCATAGATAAAAATGGACTTCTTCGTGTGGGAGGCAGATTAACTAACTCGGGTTTAAGCTATGATAAAATGCACCCGATCATATTACCAGATCAGTCATGTTTTGCGACTCTATTTATTGAATATTCTCATCGTATTCTCCTTCATGCTGAACACCACATAATGTTGCGTGCAGTAAGACAAGGATTTTACATACCAAGGGTCTCAAAAATGATACGTAAATGCATTCGAAATTGTAAAGCTTGCACCATCTATAAACACAAGGTACAACATCAAATTATGGCATCCCTTCCCCCAGAGCGAGTAAAATTTTCATTGCCATTTACATACACTGGCGTGGACTTCGCAGGTCCATTCTTAATAAAGTCATCTACTTTAAGAAATGCGAAATTAATAAAAGGATATTCCGCAGTCTTTGTGTGTTTCTCCACTAGAGCTGTTCATTTAGAAACATGTTCCGACCTCTCTACAGAAGCTTTTCTTGCATGCTTCGCTAGGTTTGTAG
>NW_025808035.1:0-1128 GCF_022045245.1 Lucilia cuprina
TTGACTCTCGACTAAAATTTTAGTTCGACTAATCTGCGCTCTACTCCTTAGACATAGAGTAAACTAGACAATAGACTTTGTTATTTTACTAGACCATAATCCCCTCTTTCTAGCATCTAAATATATCTACCCAAAATAATATTTTATTAATTTTTTGTTATTAAAAAACTTATACAAATTATATTTTCCTTTACTTGTTTTCGCTATTTTGGCCTCTTTTTCAAAACATAATTTTTGCCATAAAAACTTAAACAAAAACTAATAAATTTTTAACCATCACATAAAATATTTTTTTTTTAACTTTTTATTTTAATTTTGTTAAAATGCTTTTTTATATTTCACTTTTGTTTTAGTTTTTTTTTTTTGCAAATACATACTTTTTTTTCAACCAATTGAAATAAAGTTATCATGACAAATTGACAGTTTAAATGAAATGTGACATTCATGGAATAGTTTGAACATTGAACTGTACAAAATGAGAGAAAAAAATGTAAAATGCTTAAAAAAATAATAATTAAATTTTGATTAAATCACTGAAATACTTTAGCTAAATAGTCAAAGAGATTAAAAATTTAATAAAACTAAATGCCAAACAACCTTGAACTCAATTGAATATTTGTTTGTTTATGTGTGATTTGATTTTTATTTTTACACAAAATGTCACTAGAAATTCACTTAAATAAATAGAAATACCATGTAGAATATTTGCATTGTTTTGAGTTTTTTATGCAATTAGTTTTAATTAAAAAATGTAATTTAGAAATAAAACAGTAATAAAAAGTAAATTAAATATTTAGTGCGATGTGTGAAAGTTATTAATAAGTGCAATTAAATGTTTTAATTCATAATTAAGTTGTATTTTTTTTAATTGACTTAAAAAACGTTTAAATAAGTACAGGGGTAGGAAGAAGAAAATTTTTTAGAGTGTAATTATAATTTAAATATTTTGTCTACTATTTATTCTATAGTGCAGTCGAAATTCTAGTTTGTAGTCTAGTTTATTGTGTATTATATGGTGTAATATAGAGACTATAGTGTACACTATAGTATTGTCTATGCAAGCTATAGTCTAGTCTATAATCTAGTATATAGTATTATCTATTGTATAGTCTATAGTCTAGTCTATAG
>NW_025808036.1:0-1879 GCF_022045245.1 Lucilia cuprina
TCTAGTTCAGTTCTAGTTCAGTTCTAGTTCAGTTCTAGTTCAGTTCTAGTTCAGTTCTAGTTCAGTTCTAGTTCAGTTCTAGTTCAGTTTCAGTTCAGTTCTAGTTCAATTCTAATTCAGTTCTGAACTATAAATTAAACTATGCTGCAGCTTGGCTTTTATATCACTAGTGGTATGAGTGATATTAATTACAATTTTTCGTAAGTATACGCTCCTATGTTTGAATATTCCGAGATTGTTGTGATTACATTTATTGATTTCTATTAAAGTTTTCCAATAGAAATGCAAAAAAAAAAAAATTGCAATTTATTAGTTAAACAAATGTCACAGTACGCTTAACAATCACATGGTAGAAATGTTTGCAACTATTTATTGAACTTTATTTATCAAGAATAATGAAACACACATAAATCACATGCCATTAGAAATGTGAGAGACGATAACAAATACTCACATGTGCAGATGAACTTTGAATACTAAACGTAAAAGTAAAAATGTAAATTAAATTCATGTCTTTGAAAGGAGACAAAAAATAACTAATAATAATCAAAGAATTTTGCAAAATAGTTGATATTTATAACATAAATGAGGAATGGAATTTAAAGTAAAATTCTTATTGTTTAAGAAATTATTAGTTATTTTATTAGGAAATTTCAAATACCAAAATCACATGTCCTTTATGTTATTATCCTGTTAGCTACAAATCACTTAGTAATTACATTAGTGTAAACGTTTCGCATTCTCAATATTTTGTGTTTATGTGTATGTATTTCAAATCTATATGTAAGTAAGCTTATCCCTAGTAATTTTAAATCTAATGACTATTTGTATTTTGGTCATTTATCAATTGGCAATTGGTTGCGATGCCACCAATTCAAAGGACATACAAAAACAAATTCATTCAATAGTATTTAAATAGCAATTACTAGGACATAGATATACATACATACGGCCACACTGACACATCCACACATTTCTTAACATTTATAAACAAACAAACAAACACACAATCATTTGCTCAGTTAAACAACCCAACACACTCTCAGCATTGGCAATAATACACCATTAGCATTATTATCAGCATCATTATGTATCCACCAACCCTCTCTGTGTCATTCTCTTTGTGTCACTCTGCTCTTATATTCTTTAAAACAGGTTGGTGTGTTCTGCCAACATACTTCTATCATGCTGTGCACATTGGGGAAAATTCTTAAAAAATTAAACCATACACCAGAAAAAATTTAAAGCCAAATTTACCTTTAATTTTTGGCAAGTTCTGAAGTTTCTACATTAGTGAATTTTAAATAGTTTTTTTCTTATCGCACCCATTGTGCATGGTAGCCGTTGAAGCTTTATTTTCAAAAACAACTGCCTTTTTACTGGCACTTTTCTGTGGTCATTTGTTTAGAAGAACGCTGCTTTAAAAAGTCGGTTAATATTATTTTTACTTTTGTTGTTGTTCTTATTATTGATTTTTCTTTTGGAAAATATGTGTTGGTATTAATGTGTATATAACGATTATGTTTAATGTTTTCGAACGCAGTAAGAGCAAAAACAATATGAAACGTGTTGACAATTTAATTATAATAAATGACCAGATTATGGAAATTTAATAATAATGTTGCTAATTTTGGTAATAATGGCCATTTAAATAAGAACAAATTAATTTTACTGCAAAAAAAAATCTTGTTCAATAAGAGCCAATAACGAAGTACATTTAATAGACATTAAATATTGAGTCAAATTCCAAGATGAAACTGAAACTGCATTTGAACTGAAGTAGAATTGAACTAGAACTGAACTAGAACTGAACTAGAACTGAACTAGAACTGAACTAGAACTGAACTAGAACTGAACTAGAACTGAACTAGAACTGAAC
>NW_025808037.1:0-1606 GCF_022045245.1 Lucilia cuprina
CTCTAACTTAGAAAGTTCACGAGCGATCTTGTTGAAAAATTGTATCTGAATTACTATCCAATAGAACTAACTATGGTGCAAATTTCATCGCGATCGGAATACATCGATTTCAAAAGTTGGTTCACTTGACGTGAAATGCCCCATAAGTTTGTCATTCCGTTTGTAATTTCTATAATATAATTTTCCGACCCCATAAAGTATATATATTCTGGATCCTTATAGATAGCGGAGTCGATTAAGCCATGTCTGTCTGTTGAAATCAGTTTTTAGAAGACATCAGATATCGGCGAGATCCGAATCATCAATAATTTTGTTAGATATGCTATTAGAAGATCGCTATTTAAAATCAGTAAAATCGGTCGGTATATTTAGATGTAGGTTGCTTTTATTGCGTTGTTTATTTTTTTCTTTTTCTGTGTTTTTCGTTATGTATGTTTAGATGTCTGTTGGTTTAGAGGCCTTGTGTATTTTTTTATTTCGATTAGCGTTGTTGTTGTTCATTTTGTTTTGCTTTTGGTGTAATAATAATGTAGTCGGGAAAAAATGTATAAAACTAATATGTTCAAAATACACTATGGTGAAGGGTATATAAGATTCGGCACAGCCGAATATAGCATTCTTGCTTGTTATATATATAGATTTCATATTATTTAAATTTATGATTCTTTATATTTAGTGCGACAGCGCATGTGTCCAATACTAAGATAAGAAAAATCAACACTTGTCTTGTCACACATGCCTTTATGATATTTATTTTTATCACTTGCGTGCTATACCCACGCAGGTCTCTAGTTAGTTTTAAGATTTTTATATTAAGTACTTCAGATTTTAATTTTGTAAATAAAATCAATGTCTTACAAACATTCATCGATTGAATTACAAAACACTCACTAGTAAAGGATTGTTTTACTTAAAAATAAAATAATTCTTACATCTTGTAAAGGTCAAGGTAGAGTAAATTTATTTAGCTCGATATAAGGAATATTTGGAGTAATCAATCAGCATTCCAGATTGTTTGTATTTCTTATAACACTTATTTTTCAGATTTTTATACCCTTCACCTTCGTGAGAAGGGTATATATAAGTTTGTCATTCCGTTTATAATTTCTATAATATAATTTTCCGACCCTATAAAGTATATATAATTTCGGGATCCGTATAGATCCAAATCTTCAATAATTCTGTAAGACATGTTTTCGAGAAGTTTTCTATTGAAAATCAGCAAAATCGGTCCATAAATAACTGAGATATGGGTAAAAATCTGAGACTACCTCTGAAAATTTCCTCAACAAATTATTAATAAAAGCATAAAAACAACAACAAGGAGATAAAGCAGTAATATGTTGGTAATACAGCTCATATTTGTTTGAGGGTGGTAATACAGTATGACGGTGGTATTACAGTACAACGGTTAATATTCCTTTCTGCTACATTTTATATTTGTTTGTGTGTATGTTATGTGTGACATGTGTGCAGAGATACAAGATAAATAAAAACTGTATTTTAAAGCATATTTGGTGAAGGGTATATAAGATTCGGCACAGCCGAATATAGAAATCTGACTTGTTTATTCTCGATAGCGATATTAAATTCCAAGGAGGGCCAG
>NW_025808038.1:0-2879 GCF_022045245.1 Lucilia cuprina
CTAGACTATAGACTAGACTATAGACTAGACTATAGACTAGACTATAGACTAGACTATAGACTAGACTATAGATTAGACTATAGATTAGACTATAGACTAGACTATAGCCCAGATTACAGTTTACTCTGCAGTCCGGACTATAGTATGGTCTACTATCCGGTCTATAGCACATACTACACACTTGAGTGTATACCTGACCACAGTTGAATCTTTTCTCCTGTCTAGATATAATTGGCAATAACAACAACTCGGTGACAAAAAAAATTAAATGTAAGAAAGGTTTAACCTGGTATTTGTCATTACATTAGCCAAACCACATACAGTATTAAACACATTCAACAAACTACAAGTCTAGACCCAGTAGTATTGGATGACAACTAAAGTCTATAGACTATAGACTAGACTATAGACTAGACTTTAGACTAGACTATAGACTAGACTATAGACTAGACTATAGACTAGACTATAGACTAGACTATAGACTAGACTATAGACTAGACTATAGACTAGACTATAGACTAGACTATAGACTAGACTATAGACTAGACTATAGACTGGACTATAGACTAGACTATAGACTGGACTATAGACTAGACTGGACTATAGATTAGACTATAGACTAGACTATAGCCCAGATTACAGTTCACTCTGTAGTCCGGACTATAGTATGGTCTACTATCCGGTCTATAGCACATACTACACACTTGAGTGTATACCTGACCACAGTTGAATCTTTTCTCCTGTCTAGATATAATTCGGACTTTATACTTTAAGACTATAGAAATTTCTTAAACGATTTCAAAATGTTTTTTTTTTAATTTTTTCCATTTAATTCAATTAGTTATGCTAAATTATTTTTAAATTTACTGCTTATGTCCCATGCTAAATCCAAAAGTAATAACTTCTTGTCATTCTTGTCTTTCTCTAATCTAACCATTTTGTTTAATAATCCTTAAACACGTAATGAATCCCTGAAATTTGTTTGTTAGGGATTATGGTTTTTAATACAAATATTAAGTGCTTATGGGAGAAGGTCAATATTGTAGAACACAAAAGTTTGAGAGAGACCCTTTAATACAAAAACCAAACATTGTCAACGAGTGTACAAACTGTTGCATTTCAAAAAGGGAGACGAAGATATTCTGTATAAATATGTCAAAGGAGTTTTATAGTTTGAAGCAACAGGAGTTTAGCTAAGAAGTTTTCTAATAAATTGTTGATTTTTCAACATAAGCTACAGCTGCTCCCTTTTAAATATTGTTATACTGGCTACTGGGGTAAAGTAAAATGGGTGTTGGCTGTTTATAATACTTATACACTATAACCTTCCATCTGTCTATCCTTCTTTACAACGATGAAGAGATATGTATGTATGTGTTCAAGAAAGAAAAAAACTATAAAAATATTAAAAAAAATTATCTATCGAACTGTTGCTTTAACTTCATTGGCAGGGTAAGCACAGCGCAAAACATGCTGCTATCAGCATTTATTAGCTTTTAAGCTTTAGCTAGCAAATTTAGCAGTCTTAGCTAGAGCTCTGTGTGTGTGTTTTGTGCTGTGCTGTTTGTCTTTCGTTGATGGGTTTGGTGTGAAAGGTTAACATGCTTTTAAGTGTTAATCCTAATAGGATATACTAAGGATAATTTATCATGTTAAGGAAGTAACAAATGATACTAGCAATTTAAAAAGGAAATAACACAAAAAACACAAGAAAACTAAGACAAATAAATAAAACTACTAGACAGGGGAGTTACTTAAAGGATTTGTTAAATAGTTATTAAAGATGATAAGAAAATAAACATAAATTATGTTTTTAATTTAAGGATATTTTTCAAAACTAACAAATATGAGGAAAGTTTATGATTAAAGTGCTAACAGTTTTATTAAGAAAGATTAAATATAATTAATTAATTAAAAATATGAAAAATGATTAAAAACTGAAAGGATAAACGGTATGAAACAAATATTAAAGGAGTTGTATGGACACACCAGACTGTGTGTTGTCAATTCCACAGTTGTCACATTACAGTCTAGTCAAAAGTCTAGTCTATAGTCTATTCTATAGTCTAGTCTATAGTATAGTATTTACTCTAGTCCATATACCGGCGGATAGAGAGGCAGATAAAAAAATCACCACTACACACACACTATTGGCATTTTTTCATTGAAATAGCACTGAAAAAAATATTTGGTTATTTTTAATTTTGAAGATTAAATTGCATTACTGTAAAATGCGAATATTTATAAACAATGTGTAATCAATGTACTTAAGAATGATAATTTCTTCACATAGAAACAACATTTCTAATTAAAATGTATAAAAAAAGTATGAAACAAGATTAACTTATTTACTTTCATTGTTATGCATTCTAGAAAATTATTTAGAGTGTACGTTGTTTTTGTAAATTATGCTCTTGCTTTTGCAAGTTGTTTTTTGTTTTTTCAAATTGTGTTTGCAATTTCTTTAACAAAGCGACATCAACCTGCTTTGTTGAATGCTGTCAAGCAACTAAATAAAATATTTGTTTTATTGATGCTCTTGTTTAGAGGTTCGTATGCGATCGTGTTGTGTACATGTAATTTGCCGAAAATCTTCGTTGTCAGAACAATACTAGCGCCGACGTCTGCTCTAGTCTATACTCTATAGTCTAATCTATACTATTGTCCGTAGTCTAGTTTATAGTCTAGTCGTTATTCTAATCTATACTCTGTTCTATAATCTAACATATAGTCAAGTCTTGTCTAGTCTTGTCTTGTCTAGTCTTGTCTTTTCCTGTCTAGTCTTGTCTAGTCTTGTCTAGTCTTGTCTAGTCTTGTCTAGTCTTGTCTAGTCTTGTCTAGTCTTGTCTAGTCTTGTCTAGTCTTGTCTAGTCTTGTCT
>NW_025808039.1:0-1669 GCF_022045245.1 Lucilia cuprina
ACTATAGACTAGACTATAGACTAGACTATAGACTAGACTATAGACTAGACTATAGACTAGACTATAGACTAGACTATAGACTTGACTATAGACTAGACTATAGACTAGTCTATAGACTAGACTATAGACTAGACTATAGACTAAACTATAGACTAGACTATACACTAGGCTATAGACTAGATTATAGACAGACTATACTAGACTACAGAATAGACTATAGACTAGACTATAGAACAGACTATATACTAGACTATAGAATAGAATTTAGACTAGAATATAGGCTAGACTATAGAATATACTATAGACTGGACTACAAAATAGACTCTAGACTAGACTAGACTACTGACTAGACTATAAAGTAACCCCTACTACAAATAACCCTTACATTTGTGACTAAAAGTTTTGAGAAGTTAAAATAAATTAACCCCCATTTTGTTTTTAACTAAAGAAAGTTTTCAGTATAAAGACAATGAACCGCAAATAACTACATATTGCTAAAATTGAAATCCATTAACTTCAAAACTATTAGAGAAGAAAAATTTCTTTAGAAAACTCCAAGACAAAATGGCCGCCTTGAACTTATAAAACAAACAAACAAAAAGGGATGAAAATGATTTCATATAATGGCCGTCTTAGAATAAACTTAAATAATTTAATTATTTACTTTTCTTTGGAACAACAAAATTTCAAGTCAAACTAATTTCTCTTCTTTTTAGAACCGGTTGATTTTTCACGTTCCGAAGGAGCAACAAATAGCAATGGTGGTAGCAACAACAAAAATGGCTCTACAATAACATTAACAACATCCAACTCTTCATCTTCATCGACACATGGCAACAATAATAGTACTACAGGCAGCAGTCACATTGAAGGAAAATCTTTACATTCTAACTCCCACCATCACCAACCACATCATACCAACTCTCAGCAGCAGCATCATCAACAACTCCAAATATTGCGCAACATGTCAAATGGTCACCATAATTTAGATAGTGGTGTGAGTTTCTTGCATCACGACTACTCGACCGATGATTATTCCGATTTGGATGATGATGATATGGATGATGAAGAAGGCAGTGATGTTGATATTATGGGTGACACTAAATTATATAACTTAACATAATACATGCAGCAGCATACACATTTTTAAGGCAAAGAACGAAAGATATTTTAAATTTTAATGTAAATATTTTTTTGCTCGATTTCTTTTGTCATTTACGATAAAGGGATGTTAAAAGGAATCTCAATGAAGATGAGTGTGTCAAAACTAGTCATTATAGTGATAATTTATTGTATTGTATTTTATTTGGAAAAATACTTGAACAATAAGAACTTCCATGTTTAATATTTAAAAGAAAAAAAAAATTAGATTAAAAATTTTATGAAATGTAAAAAATGGAGTTTTATTTTTAAAGCTTTATTAAAAACGGTCTTAAGATTAGTCTAGTCTATGGTCTAGTTTAGTCTAGTCTATAGTCTAATCTATGGTCTAGCTTAGTCTAGTCTATAGTCTAATCTATAGTCTAGTCTATAGTCTAGTTTAGTCTATAGTCTAATCTAAAGTCTAGTCTATAGTCTAGTCTATAGTCTAGTCTATAGTCTAGTCTATAGTCTAGTCTATAGTCTAGTCTATAGTCTAGTCTATAGTCTAGTCTATAGTCTAGTCTAT
>NW_025808040.1:0-1031 GCF_022045245.1 Lucilia cuprina
GTCTATAGTCTAGTCTATAGTCTAGTCTATAGTCTAGTCTATAGTCTAGTCTATAGTCTAGTCTATAGTCTAGTCTATAGTCTATTCTAGTCTATAGTCTAGTCTATAAGTCTTGTTTATAGTCTAGAGTATAGTCTATAGTCTATTCATATTATCACTTCAATCAAATTTCCTAATGCTAAACCACATACAACACACGAAATAAATTAAAATAGGGTTATAAAAAATTAACCAAATAAAAAAAAATAATACTTAAACATTTCCTTCTAAAATTTGGCTTAAATTAAAAATTTAAGAATTTTGAACTGCCCAACAACTGCAATGAAATCAATCAATCAATCAATCTTTCAAAGAACGTACCATCTGAAAATAGATAAAGAAAAAAGAATTTGGAAAAGAAGTAATAAAAGCTGTTTTGTGTTTTTTAGCAAAAATAAAATTCTATTAAAAAGTATATGAAATTATAAACAAACAACAACATTTAATAGTGCGGGATAGTGCAAATTAAGATATAGATAAATTAAAAAAATAGCAGTAATATATAAAAAAATTATTATTAAAATTCAAAAAATTAATATATAAAATAATAGACACATAAATATTAATATGTTTATTATTATATATAGTTGAGTGGTTATGATTATATAAATAGTGTATGTATTTTTCTGGTGCATACTGTATTGGAATTTATGTGTATTTGTTTGTTAGTATTATTAATTTATTTAATTTAAGTTTAACTTTATTAAATTATTAAAATTACATTTTTAATATTTTTTTTATAACATAACAGGACGTTGATATGCAACTATGTTAGGATAATTAGTTTTTTTAAGAATACATACATAGATACAATTAGGACTGACATTCCCAATGGTTTTACGGTAATAATTGTCAAATCCATATGATTTAAAGTAGATTCATTATATTCATTATTCATATTTTGGATAAATAGATAGATAGATAGATAGATAGATAGATAGATAGATAGATAGATAGATAGATAGATAGATAGATAGATAGATAGATAGATA
>NW_025808041.1:0-1366 GCF_022045245.1 Lucilia cuprina
ATTGACCCTAAGCATGATTTGTATGCAGAAAGGCCTTTTTGTAACGTTCGCGAAGCTTAATTTTATCGATTGATTTTTCTTTTGAATCTTCCTTTGTGTCCCTACACTCTTCGTACGCCCTTTTGACTTGTGACCATAGAGAATCAAGTTCGACCCGAAGTACCTCAAGAGCGTGAATGTTGTTTTCTTTAAGTAAAACACTTTTTAAGTCTTTGATTTTGTAATTTTAATTTATTTTATTTGTTAAATTCAATGTTTGTTTTTATGTATTTTGATTTATTATTTTGGTTTCGTTCACTGCTTTGTTTTTATTTGAGTTCACAAATTTTATTTATTTTAAAGGAAAGGGGTCACACTTGTTTGGCTGTCAAAACTAGATTGATCTTTAACAAATTATTTTGATGCTTTTTAGCAAATTTATGAAAAAAAAGAAGTAAGGAAAATAGAATAAACAAGTAAGAGTGCTATATTCGGCTGTGCCGAATCTTATATACCCTTCACCATAGTGTATTTTAAACATATTTTATAAATTTTAAATTTTTTCCCGACTACATTATTATTACATCAAAAGCTAAACAAAAAGAACAACAACGCTAAACGAAATAAAACACAAAATACGCAAGGCATCTAAACCAACAGACATCTAAACATACATAACGAAAAACACAGAAAAACAAAAATAACAACGCAATGACACCAACAGCATCCAAACCAAGGGTGCCCAAGCCCTATGCGCTTGGTACTCTTTTGTTTTTGTAAATGCGCTTAGCTAGAGACAGTGTGTTTTCTATACACTTATATGCGCTTAACCTTAGCAATACGTTGTTGTTGTTCTTAACAGTATACAAGCAAGAGTAAAACAACAACACTCTCGTATTCATTGCTGGTAAACAATGACGAGACGTAGATTTTGTTTTTGTTTATCGTAAAAAAATTGTTTTAAAAAGCACTTGGAAAAAATTTGTGTTAGTTTTAAATTTCAAACTTACATTATTCGCATATAAAATTATTGTACAATAACTCACAATCTACTCTCATATAATTGAAAACGTTTTTTTCTATTCTTTAAAAAATATAGTTGCAAAACAATAGGGAAAATTATTTGATTTTAACAAAAAATTCAAATCATATTTTTTTGCTGTGTAAACTTTTTATGTTTGGATTCCAAACATACAAAAAAATACACAGCTGAATAAAACCAAAATACATCTACACACACACACGTGTACATCTTATTCTATATACAGTGTTGTTGTTACTTTTATAACAATTTTTGATGAAATTTTCAGAGGTTGTCTCGGATTTTTGCTCATATCTCCGTTATTTACCGACCGATTTTGCTGATTTTAAATAGCGATCTTCTCGA
>NW_025808042.1:0-1282 GCF_022045245.1 Lucilia cuprina
ATAACGTAACAAACTTTGACAAATTTGCAAAATTTAATGAAAAAGTTTTTATACTCAAAAATTTTAAAACATTCGTTGAGCAGCAAAACTAAAATATGTCATCGATAGGGGATCAATAGACAAATCGAACCGTATATAGGTTATTTTCCTGAGTACTTGCTATTAGCCGGTATAACGTAACAAACTTTGACAAATTTGCAAAATTTAATGAAAAAGTTTTTATACTCAAAAATTTTTAAATATTCGTTGAGTAGCAAAACTAAAATATATCATCGATAGGGGATCAACAGACAAATCGAACCGTATATAGATTTTTTTCATGAGTACTTGCCATAAGATGGTATAACGTAACAAACTTTGGAAAATTGGCAAATTGCCAAATTTAATGAAAAAGTTGTTATACTAAAAAATGTTTAAATATTCGTTGAGCAGCAAAACCAAAATATGGCATCGATAGGGGATCAATAGACAAATCAAACCATATATAGATTTTTTTCCTGAGTACTTGCCATAAGACGGTATAACGTAACAAACTTTGGCAAATTGACAAATTTAATGAAAAAGTTTTTATACTAAAAAATTTTTAAATATTCGTTGAGCAGCAAAACCAAAATATGTCATCGATAGGGGATCAATAGACAAATCAAACCATATATAGATTTTTTTCCTGAGTACTTGCTATTAGCCGGTATACCGTAACAAACTTTGGAAAATTGGCAAATTGACAAATTTAATGAAAAAGTTTTTATACTAAAAAATTTTTAAATATTCGTTGAGCAGCAAAACCAAAATATGGCATCGATAGGGGATCAATAGGCAAATCGAACCATATATAGATTTTTTCCTGAGTACTTGCCATAAGACGGTATAACGTAACAAACTTTGGCAAATTGGCAAATTTAATGAAAAAGTTTTTATACTCAAAAATTTTTATATATTCGTTGAGCAGCAAAACCAAAATATGTCATCGATAGGGGATCAATAGACAAATCGAACCATATATAGATTTTTTTCCTGAGTACTTGCTATTAGCCGGTATACCGTAACAAACTTTGACAAATTTGCAAAATTTAATGAAAAAGTTTTTATACTCAAAAATTTTTAAATATTTGTTGAGCAGCACAACCAAAATATGTCATCGACAGGGGATCAATAGACAAATTGATTCGTATATAGGAACAAAATTTATATACGGTTCGATTTGTTTATTAATACCCTTTCGATTACATATTATAGTTTTGCTGCTCAACGAATATTTTAAAATTTTGTACTACAACAACTT
>NW_025808043.1:0-2113 GCF_022045245.1 Lucilia cuprina
TAGTTCTGTTCTAGTTCTGTTCTAGTTCTGTTCTAGTTCTGTTCTAGTTCTAGTTCTGTTCTAGTTCTGTTCAAGTTCTGTTCTAGTTCTGTTCTAGTTCTGTTCTAGCTCTGTTCTAGCTCTGTTCTAGTTCTAGTTCTGTTCTAGTTCTATTCTAATAATATTTCTGTCATTTAGCATACCTTCTCCCTCCTCTAATAACAACAATTTACTATGAACACCAACAACATATAAACTTCAAAGAACCTAAATTATGATAAAGAGGAAATTAAGAAGATTTGCTTGAACGCACAAATAGCCACAACAACAAAAAACAATAACTTCAAAACATCAACAAAAAAAAAGCAATAAACGCACTGCATTGTTTCTGAACATGACGACGATGATACAGCAAAATTGTATAAATACACGTTCACTCAAATACTTGACTGCAAACAAAGTAAAATACACAAACTAACAAAAAAAAAAAATGCATTTAAAATTTAAATGCTCGGTTGTTATTGAACTGTGGCCAGAAATAAAGAAGTAAATAGATACAATTGAAAAATGAAAAGTGGATTTTTAGCATTCTCTACAAAAATTTTGGTGCGTTTTGCTCGTTTTTGAAGTTAAAGTACTTTTTGTAGTTTCCGTTTTGTTTGTGGCAGTTTTGAAATGAAAAGTAGTTTTGGTTTTTTTTTGTTTGCACATAATTCTTTTGGTTACATAAAATATTTTTATTGCAGTTGTTGTTTTTTTTTTTAATGATATGTATTTATGTCTATACATGGACTTGTGTTTAATTTTATTATTTTTTTGCTGTTAAAAATAAAGATGAAAATTATATTCTTTGCAACATTAATGCATGACTGATTTATAAACAAATAGTATATTTATGCATAAGTTTTTTTTATGAATCAGTTGTAAATAGCCTCTTTCGACTAGAAGACCAGAGACAGATTTCTTTTTGGAATACCAACGAGTACAAAACAATGAAAGAATTCATTCATTGTATGTAAGCTAGAGACGTACTGAGGCTGTTGGCTGCATACTAAATACAGCTTTAAATGTGATTCATTATTTTATAGTTGTACGTTTTTGCTGTGGACTCAAGCATTTAAAAGTCATTAGTCTTTGTCTATAGAAAAATATACAATTGAAAGAATATGTTTCTTATTTTTTAAAAATAAATGGCAACAAATTGTTATAATATGTTTATGAGTTGTATTGTTTGTTTTTGCGTAAATACTGTGGAGGGGATTCTTAGAAACAATGATTCAAAAAAAGACCGCTTATATAGTGAAATTTTCAAAGATTTTTATATAATAATGCCAACTATTGTTAACTAGGGAATAGTGTATTGCTTTTAAATTATTTTTAATGAAATTCTGAAAGAAAGAGGATGTACTGTGCGTAGTACTTACGAATGTATATGTATTAGTAAAAAAATTATAAGAGAATGTATACTCATTTTGTTATTAGTTTATTCTCCTTTTAAACCATTTTCTTCTCCAACTGTTTAATATTATTTCCACCACCACTAAGTATCTAATGTCAATTATATGATAATTTATAACAATTTGTCTTTGATATTCAATACTCAGTTCAAATTGTCAATTATAGATTTTCCTTTTTTTTCAATATTTGCGCAACATTTATTTTTATATTGACTGCTTAAAAAAAAAAACAAAAAGTTAAGGAGCCAATATGAATATTTGAGAAATAAATTTATTCAACCATTTATGATTATTACAGTTTGTGTGAATTTCCATTTTTGTAACTAGAGCCAATTGCTATGATAATGGATTTTTAGTAAAACAATTTGTTTCTTACAAATGAAACATTAATATTTAATAAATGTATACAATTTTGATTTCTTGTGTTAAGTGATGTAGCTTTAATTTTCAATTTTGAAAATAATTAAAAATATTACACAATATTTTAACTTTTAATCATAAGTAATTATAAATTTTCCACAAAATCGTAAAATTTAAAGAAAAGTTCTAATCCTGTTCTACCGATGTTTTAGTTCTGTTCTAGTTCTGTTTTAGTTGTGTTCTAGTTCTGTTCTAGTTCTGTTCTAGTTCTGTTCTAGTTCTGTTCTAGTTCTGTTCTAGTTCTGTTCTAGTTCTGT
>NW_025808044.1:0-1641 GCF_022045245.1 Lucilia cuprina
GTTCTGTTCTAGTTCTTTTCAAGTTCTGTTCTAGTTCTGTTCTAGTTCTGTTCTAATTCCGTTCTAGTTCTGTTCTTGTTCTGTTCTAGTTCTGTTCTAGTTTAGTTCTAGTTCTGTTCTAGTTCTGTTCCATTACTGTTCTAGTTCTGTTCTAGTTCTGCTGTAGTTCTGTTATAGTTCTGTTCTTTCCTTAAGTTTTGAAGCTTTCCTTATGTCGAACATAATTTCCTTAAAAATTACCTTTTTATAAATTTTTTATCACGAATTGTTCCTCCTTTTTGTTTTTGTTGCTTTAAGCTAAACTGAAATCAATGTAAATTTAAAGCAAGAAAAAATTATATAAAAAATTGTTTTCTTTATTACTTGCAGTCACATTGGCCTTGCCATAAGAGTTTTCCTTTGTAATATATGTGCATGTGTAGGTTAATAGTGAAAAAATGTATACACTCAAGAAAAAAATTGTGCATTAAATTATATACATATCTGTCTATAGTTTAAGAGCAGATGGTATTAGTTGTTTTTTTTTTAGTGTATTTGACATGAACTTGAAATTCTTACACATTACATGAGTAGTATATTATTTCATTATTTATTACAAGTCAAGGCTAAGTAAGGTACAAAGAGTGAAGCGAATAAATCTATATGAAGGATTATTTATAAATTAATATTTTATAAACAGCATAACTATAACATTGTTAAGAAAGACAAACAAACTTCATACTTCAATCTTAGTATGAAACAATAATAAAACAAATTTGATTAAACTGTTCAATAGAAAGGACATGTTCAATTGACAGATTGAACAAAAAAATTCTATATGCTCTACAAAAGTCTTTCATAGACTTTATTATCTTAGTCATAACTAAGACAATTAATAGTCAACTTTTAAAGCTTAACAGAACCATTATTAGCTATTTTCTGAAACTCAAGTCTCTACTTTTAGGAAGTCAATTGGAATTAATACTTATTTTAGTTTAAATGAAATATTTCATATTTTTGTCCACTGATATCATTATATTCTGTTCTACTACTCATAATTATTAACCATTAATTCTTCCTTTTGTTTTATTTTATTCTTGTTGCTTTTGTAATAAGTATTTTTATAAGAGACTCATAATTCCTTTTAGAAAAAATAGCAAACAATGGTTGTTATTGTTGTTGTTGTTGTGGTTAAAAGGCTGCTTTTTTTCCTAGCTGTGACTTTATTATAGTACTTTCTAGTCTAAGTCAGAGTGTGCTGTAGAAGTAGCTGCAACACACACATACACACAAACCATGTATAAACGAATGAATAAAGAAATGTATGAATGAATAAGTGAAAGAATAAAATAATGCTGATGTTGTTGATATTTTAGTTGGCTGCAGTTTTTGGGCAAAAAAAAACTGAAAAGAAAAACTTAAAAGAAACAATAGAGGCTCTATTATAGAGCATCATCATCTGACTGAGAGAATAAAATGGCAAGAAAGAAAGAAAAAATCGGCCTATAGCATTTAGGCAACGAACAGGTTAAGATTGTAGTAGATAATTTTGCACTATAGTCTAGTCTATAGTCTAGTCTATAGTCTAGTCTAGTCTAGTCTATAGTCTAGTCTATAGTCTAGTCTATAGTCTAGTCTATAGTCTAGTCTATAGTCTAGTCT
>NW_025808045.1:0-2530 GCF_022045245.1 Lucilia cuprina
ATCTATCTATCTATCTATCTATCTATCTATCTATCTATCTATCTATCTATCTATCTATCTATCTATCTATCTATCTATCTATCTATCTATCTATCTATCTATATTGTAACACATTTTCAGACAATATTGTTAAATCTGACAAAAGTGTAAACATTTCTTAAATATTTTTATTTACTTTTTTATAATTTATTTGTTTATTTAAACACATTTAAACAATTGCTTACAGTTTGTGCGTAATTTATTATTATTTAAATCCTGTTCTTGTTATCGAGTTAAAAAAATATGTTTTTTCTATCATATTAAACATTTTTTACCACTTTACATTTTGTTGGATTTATGATAATTAAATTTTAACCTCATTTTATATTAAATATTATTATATAAATATTATAGTTATTTATTAATGAATTTATAACGAAATAAAATAACCTGAAAATCCATTATAAATCATTGTGGTTTTATTTGCTTTATTTCTTTTTTTTTTGTATTAAAATGCATTTTATTAAACCAAAAATTTATCGTTATTGTTTTTTGGGTTAACTGACAATGATGATGACAAACAACCGGAAACGGAATAAACCAATGCTGCAATGGCATATTAAAATATGATAGCGAATTATTTATAAGAATATTTAAATTTGAAAACGTAGAAAAAACAATTGCTAAGAAGAGTGAAAGTGTGGTCAACAAAAGATGAAACCAAATGCAGGTCAATTGTGAACTTTATAACTTTATAACATTATAACTTTATAACTTTATAACTTTATAACTTTATAACTTTATAACTTTATAACTTTATAACTTTATAACTTTATAACTTTATAACTTTATAACTTTATAACTTTATAACTTTATAACTTTATAACTTTATAACTTTATAACTTTATAACTTTATAACTTTATAACTTTATAACTTTATAACTTTATAACTTTATAACTTTATAACTTTATAACTTTATAACTTTATAACTTTATAACTTTATAACTTTATAACTTTATAACTTTATAACTTTATAATTTTATAACATTATAACTTTATAACTTTATAACTTTATAACTTTTTCTTTTACAAATGACATAAATTTTGTAAAACCACCTGTTAAAATGTTTCTGTGCTTGATTACAATCGTTAATGAATTATTAATTTTTGTGCTTTTTTAATAAATGAAAACCTTAATTAATACTGTTTCCAAGAAATGTTCAACACCCTAAGCGAAACTGCATTTCAGTTATTTTTTTAACAAGGTTTCAGTTAACAACTGCTGTCTCCGTTTTGTTTAAACGTTGTTTATGTCATGTCATGTCATTACATTACAGTGTAAACATAAAAATTCATCGCTCTTTTACGCTTTTAAACATTATTTTTTAAATTTTTAATTACAGCAATACTCAAACAGTAGTTGCTGTTTTTGTTTTTGTCCTAATTAAAAATTGAATTCTTGGAAATTTTTTCGTACTTTGCCTTTGTCATTATCACATTGTTATAGGTGAAGTTACAAAATACATATGTACATACTTAGTTGGAAGTTGGTTATTTGTGCAGCGAAACAGCAGCACCTGTTTGAGTCCCGATTACATAAAAAACAAGAGTTTCCCTTAAGGTGGAAATTTAAGAAATTTAAGATGTTTTCTTTTAAAACAATTTTCCAGAGCTAATACATTTGTGGCTATTCCTTTCAAATTGGTTCATATGTCTATTTCTTATATAATATGTTTCGAATAATTCTGAGTTTCAGAGATTTGTTCCCCAAATTTTTAAAATCTTACCTAAAAGCTGGCGACTCTGTTTAAACCTCACATTGTCCTAGTTCATGTCACTTCTTTTATTAAAACGTAATAAGTAATAAGTAGAGACGAGAGAAAAAAAAAAGAAACCCTACCACACACACATGATTTATTCATGTGATTTAAAGAATTTCAACGATATTTGCAGAGAAATGAAAAATGTTTTGTTACTGCAAAATTACTTAATTAATTAAAAACTACAACACATCTACACAACATGACAACGTTGATGATAATGGTTGATAGTGCCACATTCTTATACAGACAGATTCTAAATTATGTGAAATGATTCTAGTATTTTTACGCTTTACTACACATTTACTTAGTTGCAGCTACTAAAAATCATTAAAAGCTTTTAGTAAGTAAAACTAACATATAGCTACTGTTGCTTGCCACTTACTGTTGCATGTGAATTGCAGTGATGTAGGACGAAAACGGTTGGTGGTCAATAGCAGTGGCAAAGAGAAGAAGAAAACAGAAATTAACACAATTATTAGAAATAAGTAAATGGAAAAATCGTTATAGGAAAAATAGATATTGGCAGAATGAGTAAAATTAAGGAGGGAAAGGAGTAGGCAAAGCAATGAACTTTTTGGGTGAGAAGCAGAGGAATAAAGTTAAAAAGTTATAAAATTACAAAAAGTTATAAAGTTATAAAGTTATAAAGTTATAAAGTTATAAAGTTATAAAGTTATAAAGTTATAAAGTTATAAAGTTATAAAGTTATAAAGTTATAAAGTTATAA
>NW_025808046.1:0-1446 GCF_022045245.1 Lucilia cuprina
CTAAATAAAATGAAATTTTATAGTTTTTATTGAAATAATTAAAATTAAAATAGTAGAAAAAATAATAGATTTAACAAAAAAAGTAATATATGTACATTAGACCGACTCCCCCGACTTACCCCCCTCATAATATTCGCTTTTATGTAATATGATGTTACCCAAAATATTTTCGGTTAAGTGTTGTCCATTCGGGAGCTGGACAGTTTTAAAGAAAATATCGTATGGGAACACGATTCTTCATGTTAAATTAAATATTTTAACCCAGCTTCAAAAAATCTTTGTTATGTTTTATAATGGTTCCAAAAATATTTCTAGTCTCTCGATGGCGGTTCGTGAGCTGAACCGGTTACAAAAAAGTCCCTTTTTAGTTATTTTGTTTTAAATTATACAGTATTTCTTAAACAATATATATAGTACTTATGTGGTATCAGTTGAAAGGTTTTTTGAAGCCAAGTCTAGTGGTGCGCAAAATTGTGCATACATTTTATTTTTCTTAGTGAAAAACCTAACAATTTTAAATATTTTGGAATATGATAATTATAAGCAGACGGTTATTTATGATTAATACATCATTGGACGCGGCTTTAAAATATCTTTTAAACGATACCCCGTATTGGATATTTTGTTTCAAAACAAACAAAAATTAAAAAAAAAATAATTCCAAAATACCTTTTTTTAATTTGGTCCAGCTCACGAACGGTCATCCCTAGATTTAAAATATTTTGGGAATCATCATAAAACAAAGCAAGGAACATTTTGAGAGGGGTAACAAAGACACGTTTTGCTTTCCATACAGAGTGAGTCGGTCTAATGAACATATGTATCAAAAATTTAGAATAATTACCTTATAATAAGATAATTTTCAGGAAATCTGTATTAATATTCCAACTGCTGACTGGTATACTTCCAAAAATTGTAAATCGTTGGACTCTAAAATATTTTTGTAATTCTTCATAAATTTTATGATCAATCCATCAAATTGTAAGAGTTATATTTTGGAACGCATTAATCCTTCAACAAAATAAATAAAAATAATGTTATAATTAATATTGAATATACATACTTTTGTATTTATTGAAATTACCTCTTATACTTTAGGAAGCAATAAAATAGGATTCTCTTATGTCCAATACATTTACCACCAAAATTTAAACTGTCAGATCCATTTTTTACATTTTCTGCAAATAATCGACATTTTTAATGGAACCGCGTGATGAAATAAGACATATATAACTTACCAGATCCCTTTTTTATATTTTAATTCGGTTAGAAGTATTTTAATAGGGGGTACAATATTAGCTACTACTTTCTAAAAAATAAAATAATTAAAATTTTATTAATTTATTAATTATTGTTTTTAATCAATAAAAACATTACCTTTCATGAACATATTTTAAATAACTTGGAATTAAACCATCTATAAAGATTGGAAATTACGAGGCATGG
>NW_025808047.1:0-1620 GCF_022045245.1 Lucilia cuprina
TCTATCACATATTGAGAAAAATAGTTGAAGGAGTTTAGATGCAATAATAGAAAATTTCTTAGGAAATAGAAAATCTGAAAACTACGAAGAAATCGTTCGCAACTTCGGTGAAATGGGTGTGAATATGTCACTGAAAATATACTTCTTAGATAGGCACCTAGATTTTTTCCCCGATAATTTGGGTCATTTTAGAGACGAACATGGGAAACGATTCCACCAGGACCTAACAATCGCTTTAGAGGAAAGAGCACTTGTCGCATGCTCGCTAAATACTGTTGGTCGAGATTCACATACTCCATACAAGCGTCAAAGTAAACGTATTCATTTTTCTCCGTAATATATTTATGGTTCTGTTCAAAATATTTTTAGTATTTTTGCTAAAAATATTTACCCATACAAGCTATTGCATACAGACAAATATAAAATGCTTTTACATACAATATATTACGCAGCAACTCGCTAACATATTTATAATATCCACATATATTTCATATGGCTTGCCTATAATATTAAAATATTTTGCGACAAAAATTATTCGAAGTCAACAATATTGAAGCCATGCAGCAGTAATATACGTTATCCCAAAAATATTGAAATTTGTTTAACAAAGTATCAAAAAAACTAAAATTTGAATTTTGAAACGACCGATAAAAATATCAAAATTTTTCGACCATAGCTGAGAACAGGTTTACGTTATTCTATAAGGACAAAAACTCATATTTAAGTAACTACGGATGTATTTTAAGTAATAGAATTGTTTTATTAGAATATTTTCAATAATATGTTTATATTTTTATCACATTTCGAATTCAAGTGCTCTGAGACACGATAATGGCCTGGGGAATTTTTAATAACTTTTACATTTTTCAACGAATTTTTGTGTTTTTTATCTTTTTGTAATGCTAATTCTGATCATAAAAATGATCTGTAGTAGTACTTCTCTTTCCTACTTTATCATTTTACGCAGATTCCTTAACGATAGTTTACGCAAGGTCTTTTTTTGCTTTGCTTGAATTGCTAGTGCAGAGAAATTCAAAAGGTTTGCAATGGCATATGCAAATTTATTAACACATTCATTTAAACATTCATATGTATGTATTTATGTATGTATGTATGTATGTATGTATGTATGTAACTTATTTACACATTTTTTTGTTCTCCTGATACAATCAATACGAAGTTACAAATTTACGTTTAATATCTAAATATTGTTTGTAGTTTTTGCATCCTCATCCTCTAAGTATATATGTAGGGGGGAGAACTGGCTCAGGTTCTCACCTACGGGATATGTTTTTATTAATAACATTTAACTTAAAATAACTTAAATTAAATGTGTTCGCGTTGTTAGTATATTTGTTCCGTGTGAAAGCTTATTTCATCTTTACCGACTGAGTTAAACTTCTAAATTCAAACTATCTGTCGTTGTCTGTTAATATCAAAAGTTATTGTTCTGTCCTTTTTGTCTACTTGTCAATCTGCTGTCAAATCAAAGCTACAGTGTTGCATTTACATTAACCCTTTTAGTCCTACATTCGGCCCTCCTGACGGCAATACGGCTCGAATTGCCACTTGTTCATATTTTCCTCCACGGATGTATTTGGGCCTTCGTGATCACCAATT
>NW_025808048.1:0-1999 GCF_022045245.1 Lucilia cuprina
AACTAGAACAGAACTAGAACAGAACTAGAACAGAACTAGAACAGAACTAGAACAGAACTAGAACAGAACTAGAACAGAACTAGAACTAGAACAGAACTAGAACAAAACAGAACTAGAACAGAACTAGAACAGAACTAGAATAGAACTAGAAGAGAACTAGAACAAAACTAGAACAGAACTAGAACAGAACTAGAACAGAACTATAACAGAACTAGAATAGAACTAGAAGAGAACTAGAACAAAACTAGAACAGAACTAGAACAGAACATATCTAAAACAGAATTAAAAGGAACTGCTGTCTAATATCAAAGTTTGTATTTATTTCTTTATAAAATAAATTTAATTAAAAACTTTCCACTTCAAAACTTGTTTTTTACAATTTATCTTTTTTTCTTAATTAATAAAAATAATTTACAATATTTTCCATTTTATTAATTAAGTGACATAAAAATCGCGCAATCATCATGTATCATCACGTTTTCAGTTTATCTAATTTTCTATAATTTGCATAAAACAATTTGAATTTATTTAATTAACATATGAATAATAAAAAGTGTCTAGTTTTTCACAAAAACTCATAAAACATCAGGCTAATTGAAGTTTTAATTGAAACATTTAAATAAAATGACTTAACAGATTCGAATAAAATAAATCGAAATTTATTTTAAAATCATATAATTAAAAATCATATTTAATTATAGGCGTTAAAAGAGTTAGTTGAAATCTAATTGTAATTTCAAACTTAAAAAAGGAAATACATATGTCTGAGAAAAACGAATAAATTACTTAAGAAATTAATGCTTTTAAACAGGGCTGGAACTTTTTAGGTAAAAATTAAATAAAATTATAATTAAAAAACTATCGTAAAATGTTATTACAGCAATGGAAAGCTGTCATCTAAAGCTATCAAAATCATTGAAAATGAACAAAATAATTTAATATAATTTTGTAGCTTTGTTTCTTACATTTTTTAAATTTAAAATTAGCAATAATAAATTCCTAAACACGTGCCTTTATTTATTTGTTTTAACTTTAAAAACAAATTAAAGCAATTATTTTTTTATTTTAACATATTGACCCATTAAAGTTTTATTTAAATTGTAAATCAATGTTAAAAAGTACCGGCAATAACAACGAAGTCTATGAATAATAATTCACTTAGAGAACATTTGATTTTGTATCTATAATTAAGAAAATCATCGAATTGTGACTAAACGTCATTATATGAATGAAAAATAAAGTCAAAATGTACAAAATATTTAATCGAGTAGCTTATAAACAGAACTAGAACAGAACTAGAACAGAGCTAGAACAGAACTAGAACAGAACTAGAACAGAACTAGAAGAGAACTAGAACAGAACTAGAAAAGAACTAGAACAGAACTAGAACAGAACTAGAACAGAACTAGAACAGAACTAGAACAGAACTAGAACAGAACTAGAACAGAAGTAGAACAGAACTAGAACAGAACAAGAATAGAACTAAAACACAACTAGAACAAGAAAAGAACGGAGCTAGAACAGAACTAGAACAGAACTAAAACAGAACTAGAACATAACTAAAATATAAAACTAAAACAGAACTAGAACAGAACAAGAATAGAACTAAAACACAACTAGAACTAGAACAGAACTAGAACAAGAAAAGAACAGAGCTAGAACAGAGCTAGAACAGAGCTAGAACAGAACTAGAACAGAACTGGAACAGAACTAGAACATAACTAGAACAGAACTAAAATATAAAACTAAAAGAGAACTAGAACAGAACTAGAACAGAACTAGAACAGAACTAGAACAGAACGAGAACAGAACTAGAACAGAACTAGAACAGAACTAGAACTAGAACTAGAACAGAACTAGAACAGAATTAGAACAGAACTAGAACTAGAACAGAACAGAACAGAACTAGAACAAAACTAGAACAGAACTAGAACAGAACTAGAACAGAACTAGAACAGAACTAGAACAGAACTAGAACAGAACTAGAACAGAACTAGAA
>NW_025808049.1:0-2751 GCF_022045245.1 Lucilia cuprina
CAGTTCTAGTTCAGTTCTAGTTCAGTTATAGTTCAGTTATAGTTCAGTTCTAGTTCAGTTCTAGTTCAGTTCTAGTTCAGTTCTAGTTCAGTTCAAGTTCAATTCTAGTTCAGTTCTGTTTCAGTTCTAGTAACGATTTAAACAATAACAAAGTTTTTTCTTTTGTTTCTTTATACATAATGAAACAAAACTTTAGAAATGCCCTTGAGGACGAAAAAGTTAAAAAATAAAGTGTAAATGAAAATACTTTAGTTTGTTTTAGATTGAGTGTCAGGATAAAACTAAAAGGGATACAAAATGAGAGGAAGTGCATTGTGAAAGATATGATATCGTGTCCTAAAATAAGGAGGGTGTTACAATAATTAAATTATTTTTTTTTCAGATAAATGAACTAAATAATCTTCCCATAATGGATTCAAAATCATGAACAACTTACGGTACTAATTTGGAATATTCCTTTGCATAGTTAGAAAAGTTTTGTTTTGCTAAATTTTCAAAACTCTCCTATAAATTTATGAAAAGTATTGTTAGGCTTTCATACATTTTAGGTGAATACATAAATATGTAATAAGTATACTGTGGAACCAAAATAACGTTTACTTTAAATTATTTTAGTATAGCTAGACCCCACAATAAATTAAAAGATAGTTAATATATATTAATAAATTTTTTAACTTTTTATTCAGACACACTAATATTCTGGAAATAGAGTTTCAAATAGTTTCGTCGACATAGACTTTGATTTGGAACCTCACTGTATTGAAAAATTCACACAATGTCCGATAATCAAATAATATCCTTGTCATCTATATATGTATGTAGGTATGTGGCAGTAGTATTTTGTTGTTATTGTGTAATTAGTGTAATGTTGGGTACTCACATTTATCATATTTTATACCCTCCACCAATAGCAGTAGTGATGTGCATTTGTGTTTCTTATTTCGTATGTAACATTGGGAAATTCTTTGTACAAGTATATTTTTTAGTTTTTGTCCGTCTGTGTAAAATGATATATTTAATGTTATATGAAACATTTCAGTATATAATAAACAACAATTTTAAGGAAGTGTGGTATTTAAGATTCGGTGTAGCCGAATAGAACATTGTTTCTATAAAAAAACATGTAGTATTTGACCAACATTTGTTAAAAGCAAATATTGACAATTTGATGAAATAATCAAGACACATTTCGTGACATCAAACAATGGTCACTGGTAAATACTCTTCCTTTATCATTGACATTATTTTCGATTTTCAACAATGATGAGTGTGTAGAAAAGACTTATTGAAGTGTAGAGTAAATATTTATCTAGTAATTTGGATTGACGTCCTTTTTTCCATACACACACAAAAAATAATTTGTATTGTTTTCAACTACTAAATACTTGTTGGATGGCGTTAAATTTGAGTTTTTGTAGTCTTTAAATTTTTTGGGATTTCATCATGTGTTAGTAGAGCAAAGTAAATAGCTTTAAATTTGATGATATTATTGAGATATGTTACTATTATGAAAACATTTAAAATATTTTTTTTATAAAAATCGGAAGTTTTTGGAAAAAACCTAATGAGAACCAAACTTAGAACTATGACATGAAACTTTATATTCAAACAAACAAACTCTACACAAATGCTATTGAAATTGCCTGTACACAAGTTTATAATCTGGTTCCATGTGAACTTTCACCAATTTATTCACATTAAAATTTACTTTTAAGAATTTCTAAAGTAATGACAATTCCTGTTTGTGTCTAATGAGTTTTCAGAACTGATACTGAATCAATTCTTAGAAAGGTATGTAAAGGATACATTTAAATACCCAGTAAAAACTTTCATTGCCATTTTAAGGGGTTTAAAATGCTAAAATTTACTTACGCAATAGCATTTTAGTCATTATTTTAACACGGTGATGTCATTGGAGGCAAATACTTACCACAAACGATTATAAGTAATTAGAAAAAGTTGTCATTGTAAATCGCATGAAAAAAACGTAGCTTCTATATCTTAACTGGCAAGATGACTAATGAATTAGGAAGTATTTATATAACACATTATTATTAAGACCTTATTACAATACTTCTATATAATCCAGGCAATATCTAGTAGTCATTGAAAGGTATGTTGTTAGGTAAGTAATTACAGTTAAAATATATTACTTAGTTTTTGCTGGGTACTACATTTCCAAAGATTTAATTTAAATGGAATATTCATTGAAATAAATAAAATTATAAGAACAACAAAAGGGATATTTATATATTTTTATGATGAATATAGAAATTTGATACTATAAACGGTACTTGGGTCTTTTATGGATAGATTCCTACACAGAAAGAAATAACATTTTTATTCACTTAAGTAATCAGTGTAATACAATTTTGGCTAAATAAGTTTGAATAAAACTATATTTCCTGTTTTTGTTATACAATTTTGGCTAAATAAGTTTGAATAAAACTATACTTTCCGTTTTTTCCATTATAGGGCATTTTTCTCCCTAGGGAAATATCAAAAGTTGTGTTTAAAAAATAGAGCAGTGCTAATCCATTTTTAAATGTATATACTTCGAAAATGTAAAAAAGTAGGAAACTGATATTTCGAAAATCTTAATAAGAAGGTACCAAAATCATTTGTGTTACACAATTTCATTCATTACAAAATCGAATTTCGAAAAAGTACCAACTGACCCCAACTGGATGTGATTGCAATCCCAGAGAAAGGAGGTGCTACCAATACCTCTAGTCTGCCGGGTTTGTAAAC
>NW_025808050.1:0-1351 GCF_022045245.1 Lucilia cuprina
AAACTACAAATGTTAAAAACAATCGACCCCACTTTTACAACCATGTCAATCTTCTTTTCTATCTTCACACCTTATACAAAGACAAAATATAAAAATACCCCGCCATTTAAAGAACAAAATTGTAAAAAAAAGTTATAAAAAGAAAGAACTAAGGTAAAATCAAATGTATTAAAAATTCATAACGAAATAAAATTAATAAATTTCGCTTACAGAATTTTAAAGCGACTAACTGCTACGAAAACTTAGTCTTTTATTCAATAATGTGTTAAAGGCAAACTAACCAGAACACCTTTTCCAAAACAATCCTTAAGTAAGTCTACAGAACCGTTGTAGTTGATACACACGGATGTTTGTGGCCCAATGCAAACCACTACTCCATCTGGAAAGAGATATATAGTTACTTTTATTGATGACTAGCATACCCTGGGTGCTTCGCTACCCTAACTATGTTCAATATCGTAAAAATATCAAAAAGTACCATCGGAAAAACGAGAAGTACAAAATCTAGCTCAATAAATTCTCATTTAATAAGGACCGTGTGTTCCAGTTAACCATTATAAAGAATCCATTTGAAGAATAGAAAAGTACCAAATAGTTCCCACTTACAGTATATTATTCAGTCAAGACCATGTATGTTAAAATTAATGTTCCTAGGTTGAATATTTTAGAAAATTAAAAAAGTACAATTTAAGAGAAAAAAAGTACTAAAAAGTTGTCTCTTAAAGAATCGTATTCAATGAGGACCGTGTATGTTTAATAATCATGTGTTTTCAGTTCATATTAAAGAACATACATAGAGTATCATTTGAAGCAAGAAAAAGTAATAAAGTTTACCTAAGTGGAAAGTACTAATAAAAATAGTACAATGTTTCCACTTTTCGCTTAGAAGTATACTTTTTCGAGAATTATGTTTACAAAATGTCCCGTATTTAAATATACATATATCACAGATAAAACTCAAACGATTCAAATATTCATTCATTTATTCCAGAAAAATTGTACTTTAAAAAAGGTACCAAACAATTTACTCGAATTTGGTCCTATATAGGCCTTAGTACTCGAATTCCAAAATAATATACCAAAAGCTTATTTTGTGTGATTAAATAAACTACTTTTTTAAATTTTATAAAAGTTGGTTTAATGAGTTTGAATAAAATTAAATTTCCCGTTTTTCCCCTTTTTGGTACTTTTTTACCAAGTGAAATAGCAAAAATTTTATTATAATAAATATTACAGAGTTAGCCCGTAATTTAATATGAATAATTCAATAAACCGAAAAAGTTTTCTTAATGTGCTAAAAAAAGTACCATAAATACAGTTTTCTCCCTTTTACACCCAAAAAGGACTGAAT
>NW_025808051.1:0-1067 GCF_022045245.1 Lucilia cuprina
ATTAAGTTTTCTCATATTCTTCTTTTATCTAATTTCCCATCACTTGACTAATATATTGATTTCTGTTGTTTGCATTCGTTACGGTAATAAACAGGTTATTGGTTAATGACCCTATATATTTGTCTCTCTCTATTGCACAATTTTATAAGAAAAAAATATATTATTGTTGTTGTCATTTGCTTGTTTAACTCCCGGCATTTTTTCCACTCTATTTTTAATTGTTTTCCATGCACAGCCAGAGAGAGAGAAAGACATTATAAATAACAAACACAAAAAAGAATTTGCAAAATTTTTTCTTTATCTTTCTTTAGTACAATTTTCTTCTTGCAAAACAGTGTTGTATTTTGATAGTGTTTAACTTTTGGGCTTTTTATTTAATGAAAATAATAAATAAATGTGAAACAAAAAGTGTAGAACAAATAAAATAGAAGACAATTAATAATCTGGTAAGTTTTATGTTCAAGTTAAAGTTTTAATTGCAAAAATGTATCAAGCATCTGCTTGATTTTCTTTTTGTACATACATATGTACATCATATACTTTTTTGTCTGGATATTGGTCCCTGTACATTTTTCTGTTTACATTTTTTCTTGTTTTTGTAAAAATTTTATTTTGTTGTTGTTTTCATTTCTCTGCTGTTGCTAAGAGTTGCCATGTTCAGGCTTTATTTTTTATTTTCAAACGCCAGTTAAACCGTTAGTTTTAAAAGAATTTATGAGGAAATATAGTGTTGTCTCTTGCTATTTATATTATCAAGTGGTGGGTTGAAGTTAAATTGGACAGAGTTGTGTTTTTACAGAGATGCCACACATTTTAGATTGTTTACATATGTGCAATTAAGAGCGTTAATTTTAAAATTTGGATTGGTATTATAACATTTCAAAGAAATAATAAAAAAATAAATACGAATAACATTTTCTAATTGTATACATCAAAAATGGTATTTTTAAATTAACTTTAACTAGAACTGAACTGAACTGAACTGAACTGAACTAGAACTGAACTAGAACTGAACTAGAACTGAACTAGAACTGAACTAGAACTGAACTAGAACTGAACTAGAACTG
>NW_025808052.1:0-5570 GCF_022045245.1 Lucilia cuprina
TCTAGTTCAATTCTAGTTCAATTCTAGTTCAGTTCTAGTTCAGTTCTAGTTCAGTTCTAGTTCAGTTCTAGTTCAGTTCTAGTTCAGTTCTACTTCAGTTCTAGTTCAGTTCTAGTTCTATAGTCTACAATGTAGTCTATAAGACTATTGACACCATTCTGTAAGACTATAAAAAGATTTAATGAAACTTTTCTTTAGTAACTGGAAGCTTTGAAAAAAGCCTTTATTAAAATCAATTTTTCATTATTGCAAAGAAAACAAAAGCTTATAAAGAAAGTTTTTTTTAATACCCGTTTACTAATTGAACGAGAAATACATAGAAAGCTTTTGAGACAATAGACTATATTAACTTTTTATTAAATTAAATTAAATTGTATTTTTTTGGGCAAAGGGAAGCTTTTAAAAATAAGCTTTATTATACTATTTTTGAACCTAAAAGCTTTTGTACAAATTTTTTGTTTTATTAAATATGATTGATAAGAATTAAAAATGCATAAAAATGTTTGATTTTAGATAATATATAAAAGTTTAGTTTAAAATAAGCTTTAATTGTTATAACTTTTTTTTAAGTTTAAGTTTTAATTTTAAAGATTCTTTTAATTTTTTTTTTTAAATTAAACTGTTTATTTCTAAAACACATTGACCCCTTTCAAATAAACTAAACAAATACAAATAAAATTCTATTTCTATTTTTATGATAATTTTTGAGTTAAAAAAAGCTTTTGACGTTAAATGTTTTTTTTTTTTCTTTTTGTTGTTTGTTTTTAGTATTTTCACTTTTATTTAAAAGAAGACTCTAAATGTTTAAGAGACTCCATCTTGATATTTGTTGTTATTTTCTTTTTTTTTTTGTTTTTTGCTTATAATCAGTTATTTGATTGCCTGAAATTATTGCAGTTTTTTGTTGTTGTTGTTGCACATTAAAAACACATTTTTTTTTCGTTTGTTGTCCAAAAAATTAAAAAAAATTATATATTTCGTTTTTTTTTTGTTTTTCTTTAGAGTAAATAATGAAAAAAAGCGAAATTATCACATGACCTTGAATGCGGTTGCTTCACTTTATTAATTCTTATTTTTTTTTGCTTTTTTTGTATTTTTTTATTTATACACAATTTATTTTCATTACTTTGATGATGATGACAGAGAGTTGCTCACCAGCAAACAGTGTTGGTGTGAAAGAGAAAGAATGCATAATAAGTTCAAGTGTAACAAGGGAGGCAAACATGCATAGTACTTGCATACATACGAAAAGCACTCAAATCCAGAAAAAAAAATGTTTGCAAAAAACCGAAAAAAAAATCACACGAATTATTAGCAAAAAGCACGAAATCATCAACAACATCATCGTCGTTTAGTTTTTATTGTTGTTTTTCAATACATACAGCAATGACAACAAATATAATAATGATAATAAATAAATAAGTTGTCGCTGTTTGTTTTAAAATTAAAGTGAAATTAAAACAGCAAAAAAAAAAAAAAACGCCAAAAAAACGAGAACAAAATGCGTTTTGGTTAAATTACAGAAAGAAAAAAACATGTAAATTTTTACTTTTTTTTTAACAAAATTAAAAACAACATTTGTATTAGTCATTATGAAGCAGGGATATAGCTTTTGATTTTCAAAAATTAAGTTTCGTGAAGTTTTTTACTTCGTCAACATAAGAAATTTTTGTGATTTATTATTACTTACTAACCATATTTTTCTTGATTTTAAATGCTTAATAACTGTATTTATCAACGATAGCAAAAATTTTACTCTAAAGCTTTTGCTTCCTAAAAATAAAGTTTCGTTAAGTTTTTTAAATAAGCCAAACTGAAAAAATTTAATGGTTTATAAATGCTATTGAACCATTTTAAACGATTTTAGAAAAAGTTTTGCTCTAAAGCTTTTGCTTCCTAAAAATAAAGTTTCGTTAAGTTTTTTAAATAGACAAAAGATAAAAAATGTTTCTTGATTTTAAATGCCTAATAACTTGTTTATCAACAAAAGCAAAAGTTTTGCCCTAAAGCTTTTGCTTCCTAAAAATAAAGTTTCGTTAAGTTTTTTAAATAAGCCAAACTGAAAAATTTCAATGGTTTATAAATGCTATTGAACCATTTTAAACGATTTTAGAAAAAGTTTTGCTCAAAAACTTTTGTTTCCCAAAAATAAAGTTTCGTTAAGTTTTTTAAATAGACAAAAGATGGAAATTTTTCTTGATTTTAAATGATTAATAACTATATTTATCAACAAAAGCAAAAGTTTTGCTCTAAAGCTTTTGCTTCCTAAAAATAAAGTTTCGTTAAGTTTTTCAAATAAGCCAAACTGAAAAATTTCAATGGTTTATAAATGCTATTGAACAATTTTAAACGATTTTAGAAAAAGTTTCGCTCAAAAGCTTTTGCTTCCCAAAAATAAAGTTTCGTTAAGTTTTTTTAATAAATCAAACTGAAAAATTTCAATGGTTTAAAAATGCTATTTAACTATTTTAAACGATTTTAGAAAAATTTTTGCTCAAAAGCTTTTGCTTCCCAAAAATAAAGTTTCGTTAAGTTTTTTTAATAGATCAAAACAATAAATTTTTACAGATAATTAATGCCTCTTAGCCATATATAGTAAATATAGCAAAACTTCTCCTCTAAAGCTTTTGCTTCCCAAGAATAAAGTTTCGTTAAGTTTTAAAAATTGTCCAAATTAAGAAATTTTTATGGTTAATTTATATTTAGCAGACACATTTAACTAAAATAAAAAAAATTTGCTCAAAAGCTTTTGCTTTCCAAAAATAAAGTTTCGTTCAGTTTTAAAAATTGTCCAAATTAAGAAATTTTTATGGTTTATTAATACTTAGTATTTACATTTAATGAAAATAATAAAAGTTTTATTCAAAAGCTTTTGCTTCCCAAAAATAAAGTTTCGTTAAGTTTTTTTAAATTGTCCAAATTAAATATTTTTTATGGGTTATAATTACTTAGTAGCCACATTTAACGAAAATAATAAAAGTTTTGCTCAAAAGCTTTTGGTTCTTAAAAATAAAGTTTCGTTAAGTTTTTTTAATAAACCAAAATAACAAAACTTTTTTGATACGTAATGCTTTTTAACCATATTTAATGAATTTAGCAAAAGCTTTACTCAAAAATAAAGTTTCGTTAAGTTTTTTAAACAGACCAAAATAAAGCATTTAAAGCATAAAGTAAGCATTTTTAACGTTTTTAGAAAAAGTTTTGTTAAAAAGCTTTTGTTTTCCAATAAGCTTTTGCTTTCATGTAAATAGTTTCGTTACATTTTTCCAAATAAGCAAAATAAGTCAATTTTCTTGATTATTTATGATGTTCAACCTTATTTGACGATTATACTAAAAGCTTTGCTCAAAAGCTTTTCAAAACAAAATCTTCGTTAAGTTTTTTATTTCCATAAAATTGTGAATTTGTTAACAGTTTCTTAGTTAATTACTCTTTTTTAAATGTTTATAGAGAAAGCTTTAATTAACAAGCTTTTAATTCTTAAAAATAATAAAAAGTTTCATTAAGTTTTGTTATGTCTAAAATCGAATGTTTTTCACTCATATTTTACGATTATAGCAAAAGCTTTTAGTCAAAAACTTTCGGATTCCAAAAACAGAATTTCGTTAAGCTTTTGTTTTTCCACAAAAATGTGAATTTCTTTACAGTTTCTAGGGTAATTCATCTTTTTTGTTAATGATTATAAAGAAAGCTTTTAATCAAAAGCTTTTAATTTTCAAAAATAACAAATAATACGTTTCGTTAAGTTTTGTAAATTGTCTAAAATCTTATGTTTTCATAGTTTCATTAAAGCTTTTTCACTTTTGTCTAACGATTAAAGCAAAAGCTCTTAGTCAAAAGCTTTCGAATTCCAAAAATACAATTTCGTTAAGTTTTCGTTTTTCCACAAAAATTTGAATTTGTTAAAAGTTTTTTTTTGGGTAATTTATCTTTTTTTAACGATTATAGAGAAAGCTTTTATTCAAAAGCTTTTAGGATACAAAAATTACAAAAAATAAGTTTGATTAAGCTTTGTAAATTGTCTAAACTCATAGATTTATAAAAGTTTTTTTACTTTTGTCTAACGATTAAAGCAAAAGCTTTTAGTCAAAAGCTTTCGGATTCCAAAAACAAAATTTCGTTAATTTTTCATTTTTCCACAAAAATTTGAATTTGTTAACAGGTTTTTTTTTTTGGATAATTTATCTTTTTTCTAACGATTATAGAGAAAGCTTTTAATCAAAAGCTTTTAGGATACAAAAATAACAAAAAATAAGTTTCGTTTAGTTTTGTAAATTGTCCAAACTCAAATGTTTTCATAGATTTATTAATGCTTTACAATTATGTCTAAACAATTAAAGCAAAAGCTTTTACTCAAAAGCTTTTAAAATTCGTTTCATGTTTTATACCCACAAGAATGTCAATTTGTTAACAGTTTTTTGAGTAATTTATAGTTATTTAACACAATTTTAGAGAAAGCTTTTAGTCTAAAACATTTAGTTCTACAAATTTTCAATGATTACTTCATCCCAACCCTGTAAATACAAAAATAAAACGAAAGTAATTTTTCTTTTATTCATCTACATTTTCATATAAAAAATATATATGTACGTTCAAACGAGTATGTATTCTTTTTCCACAATTGTTCGTGTTTGTTTGCAATATGTGCGTTTTGTTTTCCTTTTATGTTTCTTTTCTTTTCGCTTAGTAAATGAGTTATTACTTGTTAACTGTTAATTATTTGCGTGCAGTTTTTGTTTTTTTTTTTCTTCTCATTTACTTGTCCATATGTTTTGATGCTGCTGCTGTTGTTTTTTTTTTCATTTTTTTACAAATTTCTTTTTCAACAACAACAACAATCACAATAAAACAACTTTTATACGATAAACATTTGCAATTGTTTTTGCTGTTGTTGTTTTATGTATTAAAATTTTTCATTTAAAACAAAGTTAAAGGTCAGTGTTTGCATTCAAGGCCACAAATTCAAAGCAAAAACAATAAAAATAAAACTCTAATAAAAAAAAAATAAAAAACCAAAAGAAAAAAATTAACAAATTATTGTAGATAATGCTAAAAAGAACAGCAACAATCACACCGAGATATACCATCATTATAATAAGTACTACTAAAAGCTTCATATACTAAGTTGATAATAATTAAAAAAAAAAAATAATTGCAATTATTATTTTGAAAACATTTTGTTGGATTTTGTAAATTTTATTTTTGCTGATTAATGAAAAAAAATTAATGAAGCTTGTAAAGATACTTTTTTGGGTGGATTTTGATGGAATTTTTCTCTAATGTTGGTTTAAATTAATAAATTTTTTTATAAATTAAACAAATTTTATAAAACAATGAAATTTTTTCGCAAAACTAAAAGCTTTTGACATAAACTTTCCTTATAAGCGTTAAGTAGTTCATTACTAGTTCAGTTCTAGTTTAGTTCTAGTTTAGTTCTAGTTCAGTTCTATTTCTGTTCTAGGTCAGTTCTAGTTCAGTTCTAGTTCAGTTCTAGTTCAGTTCTAGTTCAGTTCAGTTCTAGTTCAGTTCTAGTTCAGTTCAGTTCTAGTTCAGTTCTAGTTCAGTTCAGT
>NW_025808053.1:0-1425 GCF_022045245.1 Lucilia cuprina
CATTGAAAGATTTGGAATCAAATCCTCTTTTAGGCTACCTAATTATTGTAGTATTTTACAGGCAGAGATATCTGCTATTAAACGAGTCGCCAACTGGCTGAGGTATTAGCAAATATCGGGTGATATATGTATATATACGGACAGCAAAGCTGCGATTAAAAATCTAGCGGGTGTCTTTACGACATCTAGGTTAACCGAAGAATGCCGGGTATCTTTGAATGAGATAGCGAGACATTCTAACGCTAATATGGGTTCCTGGACATAGTAATTGTCGGGGAAACTGTATAGCTGACGAACTTGCCAGGAATGGTGCGATGAGAGGGGAGGATGAAATCGACGCATTTACTGGTATCTCTCTTACTAACTGTAAGCTACTGGTTCAGACTGAACTATATGAGATGGCTCAAATCAGATGGTTCAGTGAAACCACCTGTCTCAATTCGAGGTCAATTTGGCCTCTATACGATGCTCCCAGGTCAAGCTTACTATTAAGCTTTCGCAGGGAACAGATAAGAGTGCTGGTATCAGTCATAACGGGACACTGTACTATTGGCAATCACGCCAGAAGAATGGGTGTCGAATATAACGACTACTGTAGAAGTTGTAACAATGAGGAGGAAGAGGAAACAATACCTCACCTTCTCTGTAACTGCCCATCATTCAATGAATGCAGAGAACAATGTTTCGGCCTTTCTGCTTTATCTTGTCTGGATGAGCTATCTGGGATATGTCTAATGAATATCCTAAACTTTGTAAATCAAACTGGTTGGTTTAAAAATGGAAGTAGAGAGTGAAAATCAATTGAACTCCTACGACCACTAGGGTAACACAACGGGACCGCAACTAGGTGGACCCAAGTGAGCCACTCATGTTTATTGAGTGGCTGCCCTTCTTACCTTACCTTCCACTTAGGTAAAATTTATTCCACTTTTGGTACTTTTTCTTTCTTCTAATGATACTCTATGTATGTTCCTTAATATGAACTCAAACATACACGGTCCTCATTGAATATAATTCTTTAAGAGACAACTTTTTAGTACTTTTTATCTCATAAATTGTACTTTTTTAATTTTCTAAAATATTCTACCTAGGAACATTAATTTTAACATACATGGTCTTGACTGAATAATATCCTTTAAGTGGGAACTATTTGGTACTTTTCTATTCTTCAAATAGTACCTTTAAATTCTTTATAATGGATTGAGAGAGATGTACTTTTTCGTTCTTCCAATGGTTCTTTTTGATATTTTTACGATATTAAACATAGATATTGAAAATAAAATTTAAAATGTAGGGACCTTAGTGAATGAAAGGGAATTTTGGTACTTTTTATACCCTACACCACTATAGTGGGGAGGGTATTATACGTTTGTGCTGATGTTTGTAACATACAAAAATATTGGTCCAATACCCACCTTAAAGTAT
>NW_025808054.1:0-1330 GCF_022045245.1 Lucilia cuprina
TGTCAATATTAAAGGGAAAAGAGGGAAAAATGAATTAAATACATTTGGTGTTTTTCATTAAGGTAGCTTGGAAATGAAATAAATAGAAAATTTCGTATATCTGAGAAACTATTAGAGCAAAAATTCGTTGACATTATTGTTAACGTTTGGGTAATAAATTGTCAGATATATGTATATATATTAAATATATATTAAATATAAAAATTCGTATATCTGAGAAACTAAAAACTATTATATTTTTAATTTTTGAAAACATAATGGGTTTTTTACATAGTTTTTAAGGTATCAAGGCACAATGGATATAGCTAGTTTTTTATAAAACAAATACTAAATCAAAATATATAATTCAAACAAATCTTTTACTACTTTTTACAATTTATAAAAATTTATATTTTGTAATGTTCAACGTTAACACATTTTTTGAAACACTTTTAAATTCTACATAAATATTATTGAAGAAGACTTAACTCCACCTACCAACATTTTTAAGGATAGGGCCATATTTTGCCCCACTCCCTTTTGAACCCTCTTGTAAAAAATCTTTTTTTGCCAAAGTAAAAGTAAAAATACTCCCAAATAAAGTTAAAAAAACAAACCATATGCTTTATTTTTTTAAATAATCCCTATTTTTAACATACATACTGACAGGTGTAGGGTATTATATAGTCGGCTACGCCCGACTATACATTCATACTTGTTTTTTCGTTAAAGATCTCTCTAGTTTTGACAGTCAAACAAGTGTGACCCTTTTTTCAAAATAAAAAAACTAAATTTGTGAACTCAAATAAAAATAATTGTGAACTTAAATACAAAAAAAAAAAAAATTGAATAAAAAAGAAAAAGAACCAGCGCAACTCCAACAACAAACATTTGGCCACTTTGAACCGAATAAAGTGTCGTGTAGTGAAGTGCAGTGCTGTGTTTTTTACAACAACAAAATAATTATTAAAAATTGCAAAAATTCAAAAATAACCAAAAATTCCTAACGGCATATACTGTTTTTTTCTACAACAAAAGTGCAGTGACTGACAAAAAGAGACCCAATTAACAAGGAAACAACAAGAGACCCAAATTGAAATACAGCGACTCAAATAAAGAAGACCCAACAACAACGAGTAAGTACAAAAAATCGAATACAATTAAGAGAAACACAAACCCTTTAGAGTGTGGGTTCGTTCTTAGATTTTTTTGTCGCTGTAAATAAGAAGTAGAAAAACAAACAGGGTTACCACCCATACTTCTTTTTATGAATTACTGGGAAACAAAATACCTTACAATTAGTAATTAAATTTGAAATTAATTATTAGTTTTGACAACTCTTGTTGTAAAA
>NW_025808055.1:0-1654 GCF_022045245.1 Lucilia cuprina
AGTCTATAGTCTAGTCTATAGTCTAGTCTATAGTCTAGTCTATAGTCTAGTCTATAGTCTAGTCTATAGTCTAGTCTATAGTCTAGTCTATAGTCTGGTCTATAGTATTGTCCATAGTCTGGTCTATAGTCTAGTCTATAGTCTGGTCTATAGTCTAGACTGTTGTCTAATATATAGCCTAGTCTATAGTCTAATGTATAGTCTAGTATTTAGTTTAATCTATAGCCTAGTTTATAGTCTAGTATGTAGTCTTGCATAGAGTCTAGTCTTTGAGTTAGCTTATAGCCTAGGCTATAGTTTAGTTTTCAGCCTAGTCTGTGGCTGACACTGTTTAATTCAAAGTTTTAACCCTTGTGTTCTTATTTACTCGCAAAAATTAGTTATTTACATGATGTCAACAATTAAAATTCATGTGTAAGCATTTTTGATACAAAAACACAATAATTATATTATGACACATTGGACATAATAGCTTTTAAAAAGTTAAATTAAAAAAAGAAAAGAATTTCTTTAAACTTTAATAATTTCCTTTAACAAATTTCCAAATTAAACTGAAACTGAAATTATGAGTCATAAATTTTTAGCATCTTGTTTGTGGATGCAACAAGTTATATTATATGATTCCCTGTTTTTCTTTCATATTTCTACAAAACAAGCAGCACGTTGCATTATTAGACTATAAAGAAGAAGAGAAAGAGGAAATGAATTGCAAGTTATGTTTGCCTCCAAAAAGCTAAAAGTAAAAAAAATAGGTCATGATTGGTGTTTAAAGAAATTATTATTTGAAACCCTTTTTTGCTGCTGCTGCTTCTGCTTCTGCTTCTAAATGCACTTTGCTTTCTCTATGCATTTTGCTCTCTTTCACTTACTCCTTCTGGTTGGCTTCTATACTTGCTCTTTCTCTCTTTCTACTAATAATGCATTTTTGTTACGCGTGTCAAGTTTACATTTAAATTTTTCCCTTTTTGTTTTTTTACTGTATTTTACTCGGTATTGTTTTCTTTAGAAATTGTGCATTCTTTTGTTTGGCATTTGTTGCATGTTCGTTGCATCGTTGATTGGTGTTGCACTACTGCAATTTCCAGTATTGCATTGCATTGTGCCACATACCATCAAAACACCTTATTATAAAATTGTATACATTAAGTAAAAAATGAATTGAAATACGCAAGTAAAGGAGTAACAAAAAAAAACGTAATAATGGGTGTAATTTTTACGTGTCTTTTGGGTTTTGAAATGACAGACACTCGAAAAAATTGTTCATAAGAAAGAAGATTATTATTCGTTGTTTACTTATCAGTAATATATTGTTTACATACTTGTGTAAACAATTGATTTTTCTTAAATAATTCAAGAAAAATCTTTTAGTTTGTTAATTTTATAAAGATTTTACATTATTTACTTGATTTTACAGAGATGTTACATTATTTACCTATAGAATACATTGTTTACATCATGTCAGCAATGGTGGTTTTCAAGGGAAATAAAGAAAATTCTTAATAGTATAGTCTATGGTCTGTTCTATAGTCTAGTCTATAGTCCATTTTAATCACTAGTCTATAGTCTAGTCTATAGTCTAGTCTATAGTCTAGTCTATAGTCTAGTCTATAGTCTAGTCTATAGTCTAGTCTATAGTCTAGTCTATAGTCTAGTC
>NW_025808056.1:0-1735 GCF_022045245.1 Lucilia cuprina
TGTTGTTGTTGTATAAGCAAAATAGTAGGGGTTGGAAAAGATGGAAAGTTCTGATTCGTTGCGACTTTAGGTTGCGACGATGATTGTTGTTTATTAAACTAAATCAAATGGTTTACTGACAATCTACAGTTAGCGTCTCATCCATTTATACCAAAATTGACGAAATTCATTTATTTTTGCCAAAAAGCACTTCATGCAATCCATGAATACTAAAAAAACAGACAACAGCAGCAGCAACAACTGTTTGTTGGCTGCTGTTGCTATTGTTGTTGCTGTAGTTGTCTTTGACTTCTGTGGCTGGGAGAAGGTTCACATGACACACAACAAACACCAACTTACCAAAAGATGAACCAACCAAACAACCGAACAAACCAAACAAATCGTATGGACAGACGAACCAACAAATAAAATATTTAGTTAGTTCAGCTCTATATGAGTATCTGAGTGTAAATTGTATCTTCTTCATTGTTGTTCGTCAAAAGCAACAAAAAAAGAGGTGTTTACTTGTAGTTGTTGTCGTATTTAGGCTTAATTTTTTTTTGCAGTCATTTGAAAAACTTCAACAATATTGTACTGTATTTTTGAGTTTATTTAAGATTTCATTTCATTTTCATCTTGAGCACATTTAGAGAAGATTTTTGCATGTTTACAATAGCAATAGAAAATCTGTATAAAAAATTAAATAAAATGCTATGAAATATTATAATATTGTATGTAAGACTCTCCTTGGTAAATGTTGCGTAGTTAAGGCTGTAATACAAAATCATATTAACTAACATACATATATACATATACATTTGCACTTTTTGTAAAGGCTTTTAAACCTAAGTGTAATATTTTGTTGCTGTTTGTATGTAATTTCAGCTGATGCTTGCAAAGCCCAAATACCAACAACAACAACGAAATCTGGGGTTATAATGCTTGGTAATGACCAGATTTTTCAACTAAGCAAATCTCAGATTTTGAAATACCAAAATTTCCATAACGGATAAAATTTTAACTTTTATTTTAAATGTCAGTATAATTGAATTTAGAAATTTCTTTTTTTAGAAAATTTCATACAAAAATTCTTTTGTACCGTATAAGCGTATGAGCGATATGTAACAATTATAACAAGTATACTCAGGTTTAATAATAATAATAGAACGAACATTCTAAAAGCTCGAACTTTAGTCATCCCAAAATGAGTGTTTGTTGTAAATAATTCCCCATCATATGGCAATATCTAAAATTTCACATAACACATACACACAATAACACAAAAAGCAGCCTTTAGTAGTGTGACTGCAATTACAGTTTAAAAGAAATAAACATTAAAGCCAAAAATAAAAGAGCAATAACAGAGCCACAACTAAAATTACCGCACAGTCAACATATTACAGCACATCTTACTATAAGACATACATACATTCAAATTTACTTACAAACAAGCAACAACAACAAATATATTAGCCAGCAATAATCATAATGAATGGTCAAAAAAAAAAAAACAACAACAAAATAAAAATAAACACAAATGAAGAAGCAGCATCTGCAAACATGCTGTAACAAAAACAGCTTTAACGGTTTTGACTACAATTACAATAACATTTGTTCATTTTTGTTTTGTTCACTCTGTCACACAATACCAACAACATACTAACACATCGAGATGATGACGTCTTTGCCGATGACTTTAATTGTAATACGAGTATGACCGGCATACGATTATGATTATTGTTGTTGTGCAGGCTTT
>NW_025808057.1:0-2346 GCF_022045245.1 Lucilia cuprina
ATAGTCTAGTCTATAGTCTAGTCTATAGTCTAGTCTATAGTCTAGTCTATAGTCTAGTCTATAGTCTAGTCTATAGTCTAGTCTATAGTCTAGTCTATAGTCTTTTGTATAATCTCTAGTCTAATCTCTGGTCTAATCTCTGGTCTTGTCTCTAGTCTAGTCTCTTGTTAAGTTTGTCTATAGTTTTGTGTGTAATCTAGTCTCTAGTCCAGACTCTAGTCAAGTTTATAGCTTAGTCAATAGGCTAGTCTCCAGCCTCTTAGGTAGTCTCTTGCTAATAGGATTTATTTCTGCAAATAAGGTTGGATATAGCGAAGTATTTTTATTTCTTTTCTACTTATGGCTGTTGATAGAATTCCATAGTACTGGTTAAATTACCTTTGCCCTTAAAATAGCCCTGATCTAATAGGATTATTTTTTGGTTATTTTCGCTACCAAAATTCAATTATATTTTGTATTCATCAAATTATTTGCCAATATGTAAAGAATACTATGTGATGGTTTAGCTTTTAAGCCATAGAAAATCATATTGAAATTGTTTCTATTTGGTTTTTTAAGGGTATTTTTTTTACGAAGTACTACTAGGCCATTTTTTTAGGAGTATTATAGTTGTATGCCATATACTATTTGTTTAGTATCAATTTTGTATGGGAATTGTTGATTTGCGGAGCGCTACAAATGAAGTAGGTATTGATGATTTAAAACATTAAATGTTTTAGAAGTTGGAAGGACCACAAAGACTTATTTTTTTGGGTTAAAATGCAAATTGCTAGGGAGGTACTTATAAAGGGACGTAAACTACCAAATAGTACTTTTTGTTAGCTAGTTTGCATTGTTGTTTAGTAGCCTGTAGTGGTTTTTACAGCCTCCTTATGCCTAACGTTTAGTACCTTTTCCCATTTATTATAGATATTTTAAAAGCTATTTTAGTTTTTCTGTTAAAGATGTTTTTCTTTTACCTTTTAGTTGCGAATCATTTTCCTCTCTTGCAGGAGAGTGGGGTAAGTGGAACTAAAGCTTTTTTATGATTCCCTTGTGGTTAAACATATTGTATGTTTGTGCTCCATTAACAATACAAACAGGCGTGGGGGCATATATAGAGGAGTGAGCCTCCACTGGTAGAAGGAAAAACACAAATACATTAAAGCCCCTCAGAAAATAAACAATTTGGTTGATAAAAAAAAAACAAAAACAAAAAATTATTTTTGCCACCCTTAAGCAAAGAGAACTGTAAACATTTGCCCCCTCCCTGTTTTCATAACAAAAAATTGCACATAAAAAGCCTTAAATAAAACTCGTAAGAAGACTTTGCTTTGCTAAATAATAAAAAAAGAAACATGAAAACGAAATCATTAGATTACAATTGTTGATCTAAAGGTTAATGAGACACTTATATACATTTCCTACAACACAAGTGGTACTTTGACATTCCTTCTCTCCAATTCTGAGTTTTTGGAAAAATTGTCATTTAGCAACAAAAAACTGTATGTATATGTATATACTAAATCGAGATAATACATTTGTTGTAGCAGTACGATTTCTTCTTTAACAATAAAAATCTCTTAAGTTAAAGGTAAATTAAGGTAATTTAGAGTTTAAATTATGGCATGTTTTTCCAGAAATTATGGCAGTTTCCTTTTAAAAGTTGTCTTAAAATGAAATTTAAATGGATATTTTAAAACGGCATTAAGAGACAAAGTCATTTGGTTTTACATAATTAATGAGATTGTTAGGAAATGTTGGAAATAACAAATTAACATGAATGGAAATGGAAGATTTTTAAACAAATGTTTTGTTTTATGTGACATAAATAAAGAGATTAGAAAATGACTCAGACTAGACTATAGACAAAATCATACACTAAGCTATAGACTAGACAAAAAACTGAACTATCGACTAGACTAAAGAATACACTACAGACTTGAATATAGATTATATTATAGACTAGACTCTTCACTAGACTTAAGAATAGACTATATACTAAACTGTAGAACAGACTAAAGACTAGAATATAGATTCGACTACAGAATAGGATGATGTCTAGTCTATAGACCAGACTATAGACTAGCCAATATACGAGACTATAGACTAGATTATAGACTAGTCTATAGACTACGCTATAGACCAGACTATAGACTAGACAATAAACGAGACTATAGACTATATTATAGACTAGTCTATAGACTACGCTATATAGACCAGACTATAAACTAGACTATAAATACGAATATAGACTAAACCATAGACTAGACTATAGACTAGACTATATACTAGACTATAGACTAGACTATAGACTAGACTATAGACTAGACTATAGACTAGACTATAGACTAGACTATAGACTAG
>NW_025808058.1:0-1639 GCF_022045245.1 Lucilia cuprina
ATAAGATGAAAATTAAACATATATTTGTGCGATTTTCAAATTCCTTCAATTTAATAAAAACAGTTGAATTTTACAAAATCTTTCAATGTGATAAACAGTAGAATTTCTACAAATTAGAAAATTTTAATTTTTATTTAAAATTCAAAATATTAATAAAAATTCAAGGCCAAGCCAGTTTCATTTTTGCGAAATCTTTATTTCTGACATTTTTCTTACTTTCTCAAAAAATTTATCAAAAAAGTCAACAGTGAAATTAAGTGATATTTATTACATATTTTATAAAACTTTAGAAAAAGTAGACATGCTTTTTGCAATTTGTTGAGAACTTCATTAGATTTCACAAAACTGTAGATAAGTCAAAAATGCCAGTTTATTTTTTGCGAAATCTTTATTTTTTTATATGTTTCCTACATTCTCATAGAATTTGTCAAGAAAGTAAACTAAATATTGAAATGTATAAAATCTTTCAATTTACTATACTAAACAGTTGAATTTCTAGAAATTATACAATTTTTAAAATTCAGATGATTCATACAAACTCTAGAAATAACTTTTAATTCGTTGAGAAAATTAAAAATAGGTGCAAGTTTTGGTGATTGTTGTTTTTTTTTTTTTTTCAATTTTCTTAACGACTTTTATTGGATTTCACAAATACTGTAAATAAGTCAAAAATGCCAGCTTTATTTTGCGAAATCTTTATATTTTTTACATTTTCCCAATCTTTTCAAAGAATTTATCAAGAAAGTCAACTAAATAGTGATGGTCATTAAATATATGCTAAACAGTTAAATGTTTAATATTAAAAGGATTCATAAAAAATCTAGATTTCGCAAAATCTGTAGATAAGTCAAAAATGCCATTTTTGCGAAATATTTATTTTTTTGACGTTTTTCATACATTCTTAATGAATTTATAAAGAAAAAAGGTTCAACGGTTTCTTAAAAACTCTAAACTAAATTGACATAATTTAGTTAGAGTTTAGAAAAATGTACAAGTTTCACAAAAACTCTAATATAAGATGAACATTAAACATATATTTGCGGGATTTCTAAAAGTCCTTTAATTTAATAAACAGTGGAATTTCTTAATATTAGAACATTGTTGAAATTCAAGGTTTCCTAAAAACTTCATTATAAAAATGTGTAAGTTTTACTGCTTTTCGATATTTTTTTCTTATCGATATTGTTAGATTTCACAAAACCTGTAGATAAGTCAAATGCCAGTTTAATTTTGCGAAATCTTTTGTTTTTGCATTTTCAAGAAAGTCATATTCGGTTAGTACTTGCGAAAACATATTTATTACCTACTCTAATGTATGCTTGTGAACTCTTCTCCAACTGTGATTCATTGAGCAAACGAAGACTTAATGTGACATATAATAATATAGCAAGTTATGTTTATGGCATCAAACAATATAGCATTATCTCTCTGTTTTCAAAAGTAATTTATAACACCTCTTTTGAAAACTTATTAAAGTGCCGAACTCTCCAGTTTTTACATAAGATTATTTGCACTGGTCAACCCAAATACTTGTTTTAAAAAATCATATTTTCAAGATCTAACAGTAGGGTTCTATAGTTGAAACGAAAAGTCGACTTTTCGACTTTTTGCATTTAGTTAAAAGTCGACTTTTTGCATT
>NW_025808059.1:0-1359 GCF_022045245.1 Lucilia cuprina
TGTGTATTTTAAATAGAACCTTTTGTAAATTTATTAGTCCACATATTTCTAAATAAAAATCAAGAGTTTAATGCAATTTGGACGCCATTAACCCATAAACTTTAAAGGTCAAAAGTCAAATTTTGTAATATTTGCCATTTTTGATGGAAACTAGTCGAAATTGTTTCTATTTTTAGGTAGATTATCATAAAACTTAAGGAATTTATTTATTAACAACCGATATTTACAACAATAGTGAAAAAATAAATTAACCCTTAAACGGCATTGGGGTCAAAATGACCCCGATGTTTTAAAAACATGCCTATTTGAACATATTTCAATAAAACCCGTTTGCAATCCCAGGCAAACTATAAGAGGTATTGACCTAATTTTTTACTGTTTTATTCCCTAATCTGTTGTCCATAAATCCCTATGAGTTCTCCTAAAAATATTGAAATTTGTTTAACAAAGTATCAAAAAAACTAAAATTTGAATTTTGAAACGGCCGTTAAAATATCAAAATTTTTCGACCACAGCTGAGAACAGGTTTACGTTATTCTATAAGGACAAAACTCATATTCCAGTAAATACAGATGTATTTTAAGTACTACAATTGTTTTATTAGAATATTTTCAAAAATATGTTTATTTTTTTATCACATTTCGAATTCAGGTGCTCTGAGACACGATAATGGCCTGGGGAATTTTTAATAACTTTTACATTTTTCAACCAATTTTTGTGTTTTTTATCTATTTGTAACGCTAATTCTGTGTACATTACGATTCTTTTAAAATAAAATACAAAACAAATTGTTTAATGACAAAACTTTTGTGAGAACTGAAAAAATCATATTTTTCCCTTGTAAATGCATCTTCAAAGTTCAGAGCCGTTGCGGCACCAGTTGACGTAATCCTATTGACCTAATTTTTTGCATGACTTATTTTTATGACCCATAGAATAATTCTAGGGGGGGACGGCCTGTAGGATAATTTTTTTCCTTCATACAAGCTTGGAGCCTCCATATGAATTGAATAGAAAAGTTCGTATATTTGAGAAACTGTTAGTGCTAAAATTTGCAAATTTTAGATCAATAAATTTCACATTCATGTAAACATTCATAAAATAACAAGCGGACTATCAATGGGGGCTTTGCGCCTCCCATATATATTAAAAACAAAATTTCGTTTATCCGGGAAGCTAATAAAACAAGATTCTTCAAATTTTGCATAAAGAACGGTATTATATATTTTAACATGTTGGATAAAAAAGCGGACTGCGAGTCCCTATATGAAGTAAACAAATTTCAATATTTTTAGGAGAACTCATAGGGATTTATGGACAACAGATTAGGAAATAAAACAGTAAAAAATTAGGTCAATA
>NW_025808060.1:0-1779 GCF_022045245.1 Lucilia cuprina
AGAACTAGAACAGAACTAGAACAGAACTAGAACAGAACTAGAACAGAACTAGAACAGAACTAGAACAGAACTAGAACAGAACTAGAACAGAACAGAACTAGAACAAAATTAGAACAGAATTAGAACAGAAATGGAACAGAACTAGAACAGAACTAGAGCAGAACTAGAACAGAACTAGAACAGAACTAGAACAGAACTAGAACCGAACTAGCACATAACTAGAACAGAACAGAACTAGAACAGAGCTAGAACAGAGCTAGAACAGAACTAGAACAGAACTAGAACAGAACTAGAACAGAACTAGAACAGAACTAGAACAGAACTGAACTGAACTAGAACTGAACTAGAACTGAATTAGAACTGAATTAGAACTGAACTAGAACTGAACTAGAACTGAACTAGAACTGAACTAGAACTAGAACTGAACTAGAACTGAACAAGAACTGAACTAGAACTGAACTAGAACTGAACTAGAACTGAACTAGAACTGAACTAGAACTGAACTAGAACTGAACTAGAACTGAACTAGAACTGAACTAGAACTGAACTAAAACTGAACTAGAACTGAACTAGAACTGAACTAGAACTGAACTAGAACTGAACTAGAACTGAACTAGAACTGAACTAGAACTGATGTTATTCTGAACTAAAATCAATCATTAGATTGTCATCCTTCAAGATTTAAAGAGTTTGAGAACAAATAACTACACATTCTTTAGATATTTGAATTTGATAGATTTTTCTTATATTTTCTAGTAAAAAACCTTAAGAAACGTGAAGAAAAACAAGCAAAACTACACCCAAAAAAATTGCATTTCAATAATAAAACATCTGGAAAATGTAAAATGCAAGCAAAAGTCAATAATACAAAAAAGCGTAATGGATTTTTGATACCTTTCCTCCCATATACTCCCTCGATATCAAAGAAACACTTTTTGTGTGGCATTTTTTCACTGACATGCCACAAAAACGAAACAATAAAAATAAAACCAAATATGTGTGTGTATAAGAGAACAAAACAAACAAAAAAACTAAAAAAGAATATTAACGATAATAAATTGAAATTCAAAAAGATGTTTTAAAATAAATGAATGAATGAATGAATGAATGAATGAATGAACTAACTGACTCTTGCTTGTAGTTGCAAGCAAATAATAAAAATAACAATAAAATAATAAATTGAATAATAATGCATTTGAGAAATGGGAAATAAAAATAATAACAATTTCAAACAAGAAATGATTTATGTAAAATGATTTTTAATGTGCAGCGCGCAGGGATTACAAAAAAAAATGCATATTTTAGAAATCATTAAAATTTGGAAAGGAGAATTCGTATTGAACTTGATTTTTAATTGAGTGCAGAAATGTTTAGTATTCGGCATAAATTATTAAAAATATTTTTAGAAAAATAAATTCAAATTACACAAATAATTAACATAAAGTGGATGTATAATAAATGGTAAGAAGGACGTTGATGAATTTATAAATCAAGGAGTTTTGGTTGTTAAGAATTTGACACAAGTAGAACAAAAGTTGTATAACTTTACCAAAACGGAATTAAATTGCAACTAGTACAGTACTAGAACTGAAGTAGAACTGAAGTAGAACTGAACTAGAACTGAACTAGAACTGAACTAGAATTGAACTAGAACTGAACTGAACTAGAACTGAACTGAACTAGAACTGAACTAGAACTGAACTAGAACTGAACTAGAACTGAACTAGAACTGAACTAGAACTGAACAAGAATTGAACTAGAACTGAACTAAAACTGAAC
>NW_025808061.1:0-1188 GCF_022045245.1 Lucilia cuprina
CTCTTTAAATTTTCAACTCTAATCGCGAGTTTAAAAATTAAACTCGCGAGTCGAAAAGATTTATTCGCCGGAAAATGTATTATTTAAATCGCTCGAATTAAACTCGCTCGTGAGCGAATTGAATTCGATCGCTATCCGTACCCTGGGAGTCACCCATATGCGGACGGCAATTCACTCTCCACAGGCTAACGCAAGTGAAAGTGTGAACCAATCAATTTTGGCAAGTATAAGAAGCTATCTACAACAAGACCAGTCGAAATGGGCCAAAAAATTTATCCAAAATCGAGTGTTCCTTACGATCAACAGTTCACGCGTCAACAGGAGTGACGCCATATTTCGCTCTCACTGGATACAATATGGTCACTCACGCGCAAGCCTATTCCATTCTGCGTAAACTCGGAGCTCGGAGAACAGATGAACTTAATGCACGAAAAAATCAACACAAAAATACATGAGGCATACAAACGGAATGTAAATACATACAATAAAAGGAGTAGATCGATAACTTTTCAACCTGGACAGGAAGTATTTAGAAAGAATTTCATCCAAAGCAACTTTGCCAAGGGTATTAATGCAAAGTTATGTAGGTCATGGTTGAAGTGTCGGATAAGATCAAGAGTAGGACTAAATCAACACGAGGTAGAGAATTTGAGAGGACAACTGATAGGTACGATACACGCTCAACATCAAAAACAGTAGCTAAGTATCAAAACTACTATAAATGAGAATTTATACGATCATTAGGAAAAGTATAGGTAGATAATATATCATTTATTATGCCGCTATTATATTTTCTTATTGATTGAAGAAATTTTATCTATACAGTTTTATTTGCATTATAAAAGAAGTAACTTGATGTTAGAAGAATGGATGAAAGGTATATAATTTGAAAACTCCTTTGTCAATGAATCTTTGACTTTATTAAAACACCAACTATTCCTTATGACAATGACTCAAGATACTAAGCAACACAATACAGAATAACCTTCACTAAAATAAAGATAAACGAAAACGACATATATTTTCAGGACAAATGAAATATACCTAGGTTATTTATTATACATGATAAATGTACTCTTCTTGATAGCAATAAAATCAACAGTAATTGACCTAATTTGTAATACACCTACAGTAATCATCTAGCCACTATACGGTCAAAATAATTGCAAATTTTTCAGGTCCTTGGTT
>NW_025808062.1:0-1591 GCF_022045245.1 Lucilia cuprina
TTTAAGAAATTTCATTTCAGTAATGTTTTAACTTGTTGCCTATAGTTTTTGAAAAATATAGAATTAGTAAAATTAAAAAATAACAATTAATATCTGAATATTGCGAGCATGATTTATATGGGAATGCAATTAAAAAATTAAAGTTTGAAGGAATTATTTATAGAGCGATGCTTTTTGATGCTGGGTACATTTTATTTCAGGAGCGGATCCAAGGTGTGGAAAAAATAAAATTTAAAAAACTTTGATAATTGCTCATATATTGACTATCAAACAAAAAATTAAATTGATTAAACCAAAAAGGTAATGTTTAACTTTAAATACTGTGAATTAATTTATATCAGGGTAGGTACAAATATCGCGGTAATTCATAATTTTTAAGAATTTATGATGAGAGTGATACAGGTAGCAAAATATTATGTAAATTTTACACAAATTAAAAATGTTTTTGCATCTGTGTCAATTGGATAGGTCGTTTTGGGTCTTGTTAGGGTCGGGTTTTTTATATATGATTTATATAAATTCTTAAAGGGCATAATGTTGCAGGTAATAATAAAGTTAAAACGGAGTCGCTTAGACTCTACTTGAACGTTAAAGTGCACTGAACTTTCACGATAACCATTCACAGGTAATATTTTACAATTTGTTGTGATAAATGGAAAATGAATCTCAAAAACCCTAAACTAATTTAAAAAATTGTGAAATCTTTGATTTTTAATTTTCTTAAAAACTTTATCTAGAAAGTCAGTCGAATTTCCTAAATAATAAAAACATTTTTAAAATTTAAAGGCTTCACAAATGCTCTAGAAAAAGTAGCAAAAGTAAAATTTGTTGTGAATATTAGAAAATGTATTTAAAATTTCACAATCTAAATCTAAAAGAGCCGAAAAAAGCAATTTGTTGAGAAAATTTGAGATTTCATTTCAGCAATCCAAGCCCACTCCAAACTATTGTATAGTTTTTAAAATTACATTTATTGTATTCGTAGATGTAGTGAAGTTTTTACAGTTACAGTTTTTACAGTTTTTTACTGCCTGGAATTCAATCTTTCACGAGCAAATAATTTACCTATGCACATATTTAAATTACTCCAATTTTTGTAAAACTTAATGTTTAAAAAAATCGTAAAATTTACCCAGAGCTGGAATTGCATTTAATCTATATATTTTTGGAAAAGTCAGATCCTGGTTTACTTCGGCTCTGTTGGTACCCCTATTTATTTCCTCTCCAAATACTCGCTGCAGCCACTTGAAAATTTCTGATTTTTTTTTGACAAAATTTTGTATTTTTTAAAAAATCTTAAAAATTATCCAGAGCTGGAATTGCATATAAACTATATGTTTTTGGAAAGAACTAGTCCTGGGCTACTTCCAGTTTTTCGCTACCCTGATTCATGTCTTCTCTAAATACCCGTTGGAGCCACTTGAAAATTTCTGCTTTTTTGGCAAAATTTTATGTTTTTTCAAAAATTCGTAAAAATAATTTCGAGCTGAAATTGCATATAAACTATATGTTTTTGGAAAGAACTAGTCCTGGGCTACTTCCAGTTTTCCGCTACCCCGATTCATGTCTTCTCCAAATACCCTTTGGAGCC
>NW_025808063.1:0-2419 GCF_022045245.1 Lucilia cuprina
TATTATATTATTATTATTATTATTTATATATATGAAAAATTTAGAAATTCAGTTCATCTTTTTAGAAAATTATCATCAAAAAATTATACCTACTTAATTGCAATTTTCTAATTATAATTGTTTTCTACCCACAGGTTAGAAATTCAGTTGGCACCCGGGATAGATGACCAAAGAGTTAATCCGGTCTAATTTGATGATAAAAAGGTAAGTAAATAGTATAAATTCAGATTAACTTCAATACACAATTTTCGCGTGGAAAAATAGGTAGAAAGGCAAGGACTAAGTCCACCAAAGCTCTTAGACAGATGTCTAGATACTTTGGCGGAAAATACCCCTTGACATTTCTCCCTAAAATAAAAATTAAAAACTAGTAAAATTTACATAATTATAATTTTAGAAATTATAGGCAAAATATAACATTCTGGAATAAAATTTGTATATTAAAATATTTTGCGTAAAATTCAGAATGTTTTTACGAAATGTTATATTTTGACTAAAATCTAATTACATTGGAATCTAAATTTGTAAATTATAATAGTATTATCATTTCTCTTTTCAGATTTAAAATTCAGTGTTGGTTCCGGAGGAGTTTAGATTCCAATAATAAGGTAAGTGATGGAAATTTTTTGTATCATTATAATTTATATTTTATATTGATTTACTAATTTTTTTGTCTTTATTTTTCTGTAGGTTTTTATGGGCATCCAATTGTTCCTGCCAACAACAGGAAGCAAGAAGTAAAACTTCCATCTTCGAAAAGTAAATTGGTGAGTAGAAAATAAAAATTGTATTTTACTAACAAATTATTCTAATTATCAGTACTTAGTATTACAAATTTATCAAAACGAATTTGCCTCTCTTCATGGTCGTTAAGATCATAAAACTTTTCCTATTAGAAAATAATCTATTTCGCCAGGAATAGTTCGTGTTGTGAGAACAACTTACCATGGCGATAGCTTTCCCTGTTACCGAGTAATTCACGTGTTTCTACCCGAAACGCTTGTTGGATACTCGCCGTAGCTTTGCTCCCAGACAATTCCAATTGCCAAATTTTAGTCAGCGCTTAGATGACTAATAATTCCTAACCCTGAGTGCATGGTTCCAAAGGGTGCTATGACGGAATTGCATCTATGACTAGCGTCTGACGATCACAACGTGGTCATAAACGAAAATTAGTAGATTTAGTCTGGTTGAGCACTCGGCGAACTACTCGTTAACAGGCAAACTATCACGACTGTTTACTGTTCCACAACACAAACGAACTTTCCTGGTCGTAGGTCTCTATACCAAGAAAAGAAATATTTTAATAAACTTTGAAAAATATAAGGCAAAAACTATCTATTATCCGTAGCTATAGCGTAGAGATTACCTACTAACCAACTGATACTATTAAAATATATACAAAAAACATTTTATCATTTTGGACTTAATTAGGTGAGCGGACAGAAATGTTGGGACTAAGACCACCAAAGAATTTGAAACTATTGTTTCAAATCTTTGGCGTGAAATACCCCCAACAATTTCCCTTGAAGATCTTCAACCTCATATAGACTATTACCTATAGGTCTGACAATACGACATTTCAGGAATTTTCTCGCTAGCTTGGAATTGAAATTATTTTTAAAATCGCTTTGTTGGAAGTTGCGACGATAAACTTCCTGACCAGGTACAAACTTAACTTGACGGCAACGGGTTTTATAGGACTTTTCGTTCTTCAAATATGCCTTATGTAAATTCTCACGAATTTGCTGCCGTATTAAATCCATTTTTACAGGTTTTGGCAAGATATCAGATACAGGATCATGTAGAATTTGTAGCTTCTTTGCAAGATGGTATACACTTCCATGCGGAATCATATTCATGCCAAAAAGTGCAAAGTATGGTGTAACTCCGATTGATGTTTGTACTGATGACCTTAACGAATATTCTATTTCTGACAGGTATTTGTCCCACTCAGTATGATCTTCTTGTAGGTACGAACGAATTGCGGACAGAATCGACTGGTTCACGCGCTCTGAGGCATTTGCCTGTGGTGAGTGGGTAGCGGTTTTTACATGCTTGACGCCAAAGTTACAAACCATATCTTGAAATTCTTTGCTGACGAACTGTTTTCCGTTGTCTGACACAATTATTTCCGGGGTACCAAATTTGTGGAATACTTCAGAGATTAGGAATTTTATTACATTTTTCGTATTTGCCTTTGCCATAGCCTTTAATAGCACGAACTTCGTAAGGTGGTCCAGAACGATGAATATAAATGAATTCCCGTTTTTGGACCGCGGATACGGGCCTAGCAAATCGATAAAGATTCTCTGGAACGGGCGCTCCGTTTGAGATTCCGCTCCCATGGGTGGTCGTAAAGTTGAATTGGCGGGTTTTGTTTCTCGACAGATTTGGCAATTGGCTACAAAGGTACGAA
>NW_025808064.1:0-2599 GCF_022045245.1 Lucilia cuprina
TTCGTCTAAAAAATGGTCAATTTGAAGGATCGGTAGAATTGTTGTTCTATGTTTAAAAACGCTGTGATTTGAAGTTCCCATATGGTTGCAAATAACATTGACAGTTTTTATGCCAGGACAATCGTTTATGCATAATTTTAATGCATTACAGTTGCACTTTGTTTTGGTGTACAACTTGTGGCATAATGAATTTTTACAAAAATTGGATAGATCGGTATATTTATTGGTACAGGTTTGGAAATGCGGTAATTTAAGGCTCCGATATGGTTGCAAATATCATTTATAGTTTTCATGTTATAGCAGTCGTTTATATATCTTTTTATTGCATTATAGTTGCCATTTGTTTTGGTATATAATTTATTGCATAATGTATTTTTAGAAAATGGCCAATTAGATAGATCGGTAGAATTATTTTTACAGCTTTAAAAACGCGGTAGTTTGAGGTTCCAATATGGCTGCAAATAACATTGACAGTTTTCACGCTATGACAGTCATTTAGGCATCATTTTAAAGCATTATGATTGCACTTTAATATGGTATATCATTTGTAGCATAATGTGTGTTTTTACAAATTGGTCAATTTGATAGATCGGTAGAATTATTGTTCTATGTTTAATAAACGCAGTAATCTGAGGTTCCGATATGGTTGCAATTAACTTTGCCAGTTTTCGTGCTAGGACAGTCGTTTATGCACCATTTTAAAGCATTAAAATTGCCATTTGTTTTGGTATATAATTTATTGCATAATGTATTTTTAGAAAATGGCCAATTGGATAGATCGGTAGAATTATTTTCCCAGGTTTAAAAAGGCGGTAATTTGAAGTTCCGATATGGTTGTGAATAACTTTGAAAGTTTTCATGCTATGACAGTCATTTATGCATCATTCTAAAGCATTATGATTGCATTTTAATTTGGTATATCATTTGTGGCATAATGTGTGTTTTTACAAATTGGTCAATTTGATAGATCGGTAGAATTGTTGTTCTATGTTTAAAAACGCTGTGATTTGAGGTTCCCATATGGTTGCAAATAACATTGACAGTTTTCATGCCAACACAATCGTTTATGCATCATTTTAAAGCATTACAGTTGGACTTTGTTTTGGTGTATAATTTGTGGCATAATGAGTTTTACAAAAATAGGATAGATCGGTATATTTACTGGTACAGGTTTAGAAATGCGGTAATATAAGGCTCCGATATGGTTGGAAATATCTTTTATAGTTTTCATGTTATAGCAGTCGTTTATATATCTTTTTATTGCATTATAGTTGCCATTTGTTTTAGTATATAATTTGTTGCATAATATATTTTTAGAAAATGGCTAATTGGATAGATCGGTAGAATTATATTCACAGCTTTAAAAACGCGGTATTTTAAGGTTCCGATATGGCTGCATATAACATTGACAGTTTTCACGCTATGACAGTCATTTATGAATCATTTTAAAGCATTATGATTGCACTTTAATATGGAATATCATTTGTAGCATAATGTGTATTTTTAGAAATTGGTCAATTTGATAGATCGGTAGAATTATTGTTCTATGTATCAAAATCAGTAATCTGGCCAATTGGATAGATCAGTAGAATTATTTTCACATCTTTCAAAACGCGGTAGTTTGAGGTTCCGATATGGCTGCAAATAACATTGACAGTTTTCACGCTATGACAGTCATTTATGAATCATTTTAAAGCATTATGATTGCACTTTAATATGGAATATCATTTGTAGCATAATGTGTATTTTTAGAAATTGGTCAATTTTATAGATCGATAGAATGATTGTTCTATGTTTAATAAACGCAGTAATCTGAGGTTCCGATATGGTTGCAATTAACTTTGGCAGTGCTAGGACAGTCGTTTATGCACCATTTTAAAGCATTAAAATTGCCATTTGTTTTGGTATATAATTTAGTGCATAATGTATTTTTAGAAAATGGCCAATTGGATAGATCGGTAGAATTATTTTCACAGGTTTAAAAAGGCGGTAATTTGAAGTTCCGATATGGTTGTGAATAACTTTGACAGTTTTCATGCTATGACAGTTATTTATGCATCATTTTAAAGCATTATGATTGCACTTTAATTTGGCATATCATTTGTGGTATAATGTGTTCGTCTAAAAAATGGTCAATTTGAAGGATCGGTAGAATGTTGTTCTATGTTTAAAAACGCAGTAATCTGAGGTTCCAAATAACTTTGACAGTTTTCATGCCAGGACAATCGTTTATGCATCATTTTAAAGCATTATAGTAGCACTTTGTTTTGGTGTATAATTTGTGGCATAATGAGTTTTACAAAAATAGGATAGATTGGTATATTTATTGGTACAGGTTTGGAAATGCGGTAATTTAAGGCTCCGATATGGTTGCAAATATCTTTTATAGTTTTCATGTTATAGCAGTCTTTTATATATCTTTTTATTGCATTATAGTTTCCATTTGTTTTGGTATATAATTTGTTGCATAATATATTTTTAGAAAATGGCAAACTGGATAGATCGGTAGAATTATTTTCACAGCTTTAAAAACGCGGTATTTTAAGGTTCCGATATGGCTGCAAATAACATTGACAGTTTTCACGCTATGACAGTCATT
>NW_025808065.1:0-1532 GCF_022045245.1 Lucilia cuprina
ATATTGTGTGAGTGTGTGTGTATATTTAAGAAATCCAATTAGAAAAACTGCACTTTATTTTTTGAGTGTATTCAACTTACAAATGCCAAAAGTATTTGTTTATTTAGTTGTTTTTGTTGTTGTCTTCTTTAAAATCTTTATTATTGTGTTTCAGGCTTTTGTTGATGCATTTGTATATAAACAATTTTTTTTGTTTTTTAGGAATTTTTTTTGTTGTTATTATGGATTAAAATGCAGTGGTAGGAATAAAATTTGTTGTTGTTGTTTTTTAAATTCTTTTACAGGCCACACGCAATCATATTTGTTGTAAGAAAAAAAGTCATTCCCCTAAAGATTGTTCTTTTTTTTCTTTTTTTGCCATGATAATAGAGCGAGGGATACAAACAATATTGATGAACAAATGTTATGGATAAATGAATGGAGCGGCAGGGCATGGATTTAGGGACTTGATAGGGTAAAGTATAATAGGTAAACATGCTTACATGGCAAATAAGCAAAATAAAAGGAAACGTAAATTTTAATCCTGTAAAATATATACATATTATTCTTCTTCTTTATGGCGGATGAGAATACTGGTGTTGACGTTTTAACATTCATGCATTCTTTTGGAACGTATTTCGAAATAAATTGCAAGACATTAACAAATTCTCAAACATACAAAAAAAAAACAAAATTATGCAGTCAGACGTGCCAGAACATTTTTGAACGTGTAACCCAACCAAGCTGCTGCCACCGCACACACACACACACATTTCAACACACACCGAAAGTATTTACTTTAGTTTAGTTTAGACACTGAACCAGGTGTGGTTAGTTAAATTAAACATTCCTTTTCAGTTTGAGAAATTCTTGTTTTGAATGGAAGCATTATAAATTTAATTGCCACGGCTGTTATGAGGGGAAATACCGTCATATTTCAACAAATGCAGAAATATTTTTTAAACATGTAATAATTATAATAAAACCATGAAAAAAACAATAGAAAAAACTGACCTTTTTTACGAAAACACATCTAACATGTTGTTGTTGTTTTGGAAAACGGAAGTCAACTTTAAACTTTCAACTCTAATCCAAATTAACAACTGTAGACCTTGATTATTAGTGTTTTTGAAAAAAAGGTTTCCAAATTACACTTAATTATTTTTAAGCCTCTTTAAATTTCATCTGTTTGGTCTAAACTATCGTTTCTTTGTGTTTGCAGTAATAATTCATCCCTTGTCACTACTTTAACGCTCATCATTATCGATTATATTCGAAAATTGTCAGTTTCGAAATAAAACAATTTGCCATTAAAAATAAAAATTTTACACATTTGTGCACAAATTCAAATAATCATGCACGTACGTCCGAGTTTAAGTAGCTTAAGTAGTGGTCAACTCAAAGAGAAAATTAACAATAAACTACAGTATAGTCTATAGTACATAATAGACTAGCCTACAGACTAGACTATAGACTAGACTATAGACTAGACTATAGACTAGACTATAGACTAGACTATAGACTAGACTATAGACTAGACTATAGACTAGACT
>NW_025808066.1:0-2201 GCF_022045245.1 Lucilia cuprina
ACTAGACTATAGACTAGACTATAGACTAGACTATAGACTAGACTATAGACTAGACTATAGACTAGACTATAGACTAGACTATAGACTAGACTATAGACTAGACTACATCCTAGACTATAGACTACACTATAGATTAGACAATACTATAAACTAGACAATAGACTAGACTATACTGTAAACTAGACTTTAGACTATAGACTGAACTATAGACTAGACTTTAGACTTGACTTTAGACTAGACTTTAGACTAGACTTTAGACTAGACTTTAGACTAGACTTTAGACTAGACTTTAGACTAGACTTTAGACTAGACTTTAGACTAGACTTTAGACTAGACTTTAGACTAGACTTTAGACTAGACTTTAGACTAGACTTTAGACTAGAATTTAGACTAAACTATAGACTAGACTTTAGACTAGACTTTTGACTAGACTTTAGAATAGACTATAGTGTAAGCTGTAAACTAGACTATATGCTACACTATTGACTATACTATTGCCTATACTTTCCTAAGCTATTTAAATAACTAAACTATTTCTACTTGTCATTATCCTATTTCGTATTAAAAAAAAAACTATTTTCAACAACTATTCCTTTTTAATTAACAGAAAACCCATTCAAGTTTTATTTTATGAAGATTTTTAATTTTTGAAAAACACTTTAAACGCTTTCCACTTTGTTGCTTATTAAATAACATTTTCCTTTTAACTTACGCTTTTTAGCTTAAAGCCTTTAATGATAATTAGTAGTACATGTATTTAAAACAGAACTTTGTTTATAATGATTTAATATTTAATACAACTACATACAAACATTCATATAAATGTTAGTGTGTTTATTTGGTATACATATGTAGTACAAGAGCTCTTAAAATGTAGCAGTTTTAACATACTCTGCTAAACATGAGAACATGCTATGAATGATATTTTGTTTTTATTTTTCTAGTTTTCCCTTGTGCTCAACAACTCATTTTATAATGTTGAATTTTTACTTAAAACACTATGTTAGTAAATAATAACAGTAGCAGCAGCAACAACAACATGTATTACAATATAATATAGGAAAAAAAAAGAATCCTTTAATTATCTACTAATTACTAGCTTTTTAAGGATTATAATCTTAACAAATACAACACACAACTACAAATACTATCTCTCGTACACACATGCTTAAAAATTCTTATATTTTTATTTTGTTTTATCCTTGATTTTTCTCTATATATATTTTTTTTTTAATTTTGCTCATCAATGTTTCTACGTAAACTGTATGTATGTATGTGTACATCCTCTCTTTATTTGATTGAGTATTAGTGTAAGTAGCTATTTAATAATCACGTAAAGAGAACGAAAAAAAAAAAACATAATATAAAGTTGATTTTTAAATGAAAGCCAATGAAATTTTTTAACTCAAAGTTTACACTTACTTGCACTGAATTTTATAGAGATATTTCAGCAGTTTGCTTTATTTTCTGATTTATTTATTACCACACTTGACACCGATTAGCAGTGACTATGGCTGTCAAGGAGGATAATAAGTTTGATTTATTTGTAGTTTATTTTGGGGGAGGAAAAGATGATATAATACTGCTTTAATAAGAAATTAAAGAGACATTTTGTAGATTTTGTTGAAGTTTTTAAACTAATGTTAAAGAAGACTGTATGCTATAGACTATAACTAGACTATTGGCTAGAATGTAGACTAAAGTATAGACTAGACTACAGACTAGAGTATAGACTAAACTAAAGACTAGACCAAAGACTAGACTATAGACTAGACTATAGACTCTAGAGCAGACTGTAGACTAGGCTATAGACTAGACTGTAAACTAGACTTTAGACTAAACTATAGGCACAACTATAGACTATAAACTAGACTATAGACTCTACTAGAGAGAAACTATAGACTGGACTATATACTAGATTATGGCCTAGATTAAAGACTAGATTATAGACTAGACTATATACTAGATTATGGCCTAGATTATGCCCTAGATTATGGCCTAGATTAAAGACTAGCCCATAGACTAGACTATAGACTAGACTATAAACTAGACTATAGACTAGACTATAGACTAGACTATAGACTAGACTATAAACTAGACTATAGACTAGACTATAGACTTGACTATAGACTAGACTATAGACTAGCCTATAGACTAGACTATAGACTAGACTATAGACTAGACTATAGACTAGACTATAG
>NW_025808067.1:0-1311 GCF_022045245.1 Lucilia cuprina
GCAGAAGTTGCAAACAAACAGTAACAACGACAACATAGTAGACAACGACAGCAACAGGAATTGAAAATAACATTAAACCGGAACTTAGGGAAAGTAATGAAGTATGAGTTAAGAATGAAAGAAAGAGTGAGTAAGATTGAGAGTAAGAGAAGGGGTGGCCCAACGAAAATAAACACTGAATAAATAATGTTTTTAACAACTGGGCTAATTATGACACAAAGTACACAATGTAAAATTGTTACTAAATGCGAAAAAAAAAGACAGAAAGAAGGAGAAATAAATAAAAGTAAACTTTGTCAAGAAAATTACAGCTGTGCACTTGCTGGCAAGGGAGTGTTTTGCAAGCAGGATGTCAATTTAATAATTTATGCGTTAAATTTATGAAAAATTCAAATGAAAACTTTTGCTAAAGGAAAAGTGTTTGGCTACAAACTAAGTTAAAGAAAAATTACAATTTTCAAAAAAAAAAAAAAACAACAAATTAAAAAGTGTTTGCCAACATTAAATAACAACGGAAACTAAAGGAAATGAAGAATCTAATTGTGTTTTAAGCAATATTAGCTGCTTATAATTTCATTTCCTTGTACTTATATAATGTTTTAAAACATTTTCTAGAACATGTATTTTCTTCTCTTTTTCGTAACATTAGAAATTTTCCTCCTTTTTTTCTACACAATTTTAAGCTTCACATTGTCAACTTAGCTAAAACTTAGGAAAATATTTTCTCCTACAAAAAAAAAAGAAATAAAATATACAAAGTTTATTTCTCTTCTTAGTTGTTGTAGTAAAATATATTTAATGTTGGCTTAAGTCAGTATGTGTGACATGCAACACATATTTTCCACTTTTAAAGGATTTTCTTCTATATCTTAAAGTTGAATAAAAAGTTTGTAAGTGTGTGTGTGTATATTTATTTGTTGTTCTTGTAACCAAAAAGTTTCACAATCTTAGACTTTAAGACATGTTATATTTGTATTGAATTTTATGGTTTCAAATTGTTTTTGTTTCTGCTGTCATTCGTACGTTTGCTCTTTTAACCCTTTAAATTTTATGGTTGTCGCTACTTTTTTCCTAAGTCTTACAACAAATATTTACGTTTGTTATGCAATTTGCATCTTCCAAACAATACAATACTATTTTACAATAGAAAACTACAATAGCTATCATCGACACTTTAGACTAGACTATACAATAGGCTATAGACTCGACTATAGACTAGACTATAGACTAGATTATAGACTAGTCTATAGACTAGACTAAAGACTAGATTATAGACTAGAATATATACTAGATTATAGACTAGACTATAAA
>NW_025808068.1:0-4267 GCF_022045245.1 Lucilia cuprina
TTTTCATGATAAGGAGCGCACAACAGGCCCGATAGTGGCCTAGGTGTATTTCTTCGGATTTGATGTAGTATACATCCTCCTATCAACCTAACCTAACCTAACCTAACAAATATAAACTGTAGCAGAAAGAAATATTAACCGTTGTACTGTAATGCCACCCTCAAACAAATAGCTGCTGTATTACCAACATATTACTGCTTTATCTCCTTGTTCTTGTTATATCCACTTACCTTCGTGAGAACAGAACAGCATCCAAACATACAAAAAAATACAAAGCTGAATAAAACCAAATACATCTCCACACGCACATGTACATCTTTATCCAATTCACAGTGTTGTTGTTGCTTTTTTAACAAAGCATAAAAAAGTGGCTTTTTTGATGAAATTTTCAGAGCTTGTCTCGGATTTTTGCTCATATCTCCGTTATTTATAGACCGATTTTGCTGATTTTAAATTGCGATCTTCTCGAAAGCATGTCTAACTGAATTATTGAAGATTCGGGTCTCGCCGATATCTGGGGACCTCTAAAAACTGATTTCAACAGACAGCCAGACGGACATGGCTTAATCGACTCCGTAATCTATAAGGATATAGAATATATATATACTTTATAGGGTCGGAAAATTATATTATAGAAATTACAAACGGAATGACAAACTTATATATACCCTTCTCACGAAGGTGAAGGGTATAAAAATATGATTAAAAGCGGAAACGAAATCGACTCATCAAGTATGTATTAAACATGTGGAACAGTTTCTTACAAACGGGGTCACTTTTCTTTCAATCAGCTTATGTCAAAAAGGGGCGACCTAAGGACCCTAATTTGACAACCAGAGTTAGCTACTTAGGTGACGGGAAATTAAAATGAAGACACCACATGGATGATAGAATCAACCAGGCACATCGGTGCTTTGCAATATGTAGGAGAATTATGAAGTGATGGAGTTTTAGTCCTATATATAAAAATGTAATTAAACCTATTCTAGCTTGTGTTCAATAACATGCTACTTGGGTATATGTAATGTCATGTGTACTACGTCAACATAGGCTCTGGAAACATTGCTAGTTATTCCGGAAGTAACATTCTGCACTAACAGTAAATGAACAGTTCTTAGGAATTACTTCCAGGAAACTGAGAAAGATAATACACAAAATGTAGAACAGAGTTCTATCATGACTTTATATAATTTTTAACACGGTGCTGTCTCATCTATATGACATTAAAGTATACACTATGAAAATCGACATTTAAACTTTTAGAAGTAAAATACCTTTTTTTACACGATTAATTAAAACGACAGATAAGAATATACATATATGTATTTTAATGGGTTTCAGAGGAATAATTCTCAATGTTATACATATATTCCCTATATCACTACTGGTGGAGGTGAAATGTAAAAAATAATATATTTATCTCTATTAAAAAAATCCAACTCCCAAATTGATGTTACTAACGTCTACTGCAATAAATGAGCGATGTATATATGTACGTGCATACATACATATATACATACATACATTTATGATATATGTATTAGTGCTTGGATGTGAACATGTATAATATTATGAAGTATATACTTTCTTTTTTTAAACAATTTACAGCATGATTTAAAAATATAGAAGGTTGTTTCAATATGAATTTGTTGACAAGAAAGGAGATGTTTGAAGTTTACTATTTGTGTAAATATTCAAAAGAGCGTTGCCATATTAAGAAAAAGTGTAAAATACATTGAGAAATTTTTAAACACATATGTGTAATTCATAAATGATGTACAACGATATATATAAGTGGCTGTTGAATTTGAATCTTATTTGCAATGCGTTCTTTTTAAATCAAAATGTAATTAAGCTTTAGTGGAATTAATAATGATTTTTATTATGTTTTTCTTACTTAACTTTATCTCAATAATTATAATCAATTAAGTAAAAAAAATGTTGTTAATTAATTACGTTATAACTTTTTTCATTTTTTTGGTTACATTTATAAATTTATTATGTTTTAAATAACGATTTAAATTCCGAATTCGGAAAAATGTTCTGCCTAAGAAAAATCTTTTTACAATCTTTACATCTAATTTAGAGTTATTAATATTTAGCAAAGTGTGCATATAATTTAATTTAGTGTTTAACTGATTTCCATTAAAAGTAACGAATGTTGAGTTCAGTTTTTCTATTTCGTTCATAAAGAATGAATTTGGTTTATATAATCCCCCCTCCGAAAGTACATTTACATAAGTATAATTTTCATCTAATTGTTCACCTGTGACAAATCCGAATTCTTTCAACCCCATTTTTGAACTTATATAACCCCCAAAATTTTCTAATCCATCAGCCTCTATGTCATTTAGCTGGTTTATATCCCCCATAAGTTGTTCTGTATCTTGAAGTTCTACAATCTATAAAGAAATATATTTTGTTTATATCTATTATAATTTCAAATCTATTAAAATATTTGCCTCTTTTTCTTCATCTTTGTCTTTTGGGATTTCATTAATTGCACCAAATATGTTTTGGTATTTTAAAGAAATGTATATTTGAAACGCTTGAATGGTGTTTCTTGCTTTCGCATTTCGGAAAAAGACAGCTCATTTTTATAAAAATATTTTTTTGTTGTGTTAAATTTTTTTTTATTTGAATTAAAATATTTGTTATTTATTTTAAGTTTGAATATTTAAAATGAAATGTGGGATTAATATTCATGAATATGGTAGCTTTATTTTATACATAAACTTCAAATCGCCTTTCTTGTCAGATGGTTAATCAGACTGACATTAAGGCAAATTGAAACTACCTTCTAATATATTTATACCATGATTTACAGTCTAGTGCTTAAGTTAGAAATGTTAAGTATGCATAAAACAAAAGACGATATTGTGGTTGGTTGTTAGTAAAATGCTGCATAAACGACATCTGTGAAATGTCTTTTTTATTTTTAAACCCCACACGCCTCTTCCTTTTTGCACGGCATCTTTTGTGAATGCTGCAATTTGTCGTTTTTATTTTTTTTGGGTTCTGCTTAGTCGCTTTTTTTCTACGATTTTTTTTTATTATTTTGTATATTCCACAGATTTTAAGTTAAATTACTTTCTTTGGCTTTGACAAACATTGTATTTTATTTAAATTATACAAAATGTTCTATGCAGGTATAGAAATTGTATTCGAATGTAGGTAAGTATAAATTATTAAATATAGTATGTATGAATGTATGTTTGTATGTATATGAAAAATGTTTTATTGAAATTGTATTATTTAACCGGAAGTTGTTCAAGTGTTTAAAATTTTATTACTTCCGTTTTATGAACATTATATGCATACATGTACATCTGATAAATTTTGTGTACTTATGTAAAGTACACCTAAATATGTTGTTATTTATCACTGAAATGTTATTACGAAATTAACAACCGAAATTTAACACTTAAATCTTTAAAAAATAAGTACAGACTAGTTTTATATTAAGAAAATGAAGTTTCGCATTGTATTTCCTTATGTTGTATCTGTTAACATCTAATAAGTTTAAATAAGTTTCAATTATCAAAATAATTGTAACAAGCAAATTTAAACCTATAACCAAAATGATGATATCAATTACCAAATTTGTAAAAAATATATATTTTTTCCATATAAAGAATTAATCAGAACAAATAATGTCCATAATTGAGAGATTAAATATTTAACATATATAAAACTGTTTTTTTATTAATTTATTTATCAAATGAATTAAACTATTTGGTAGAGAATTTTTTAAAAATTAATAGATTCAATTTAAAATTTAATCAAAATTGTACACTTAAGGGCCAAATAGACTACACAAGCGACTTGACAAACATACTAGAATTTTATGTTTTTCGTGTTTGTACAAAAGCTTGCGGTTTGCTTGTTAAAAAATAAAAAAATTTAACTTTTACACAAACATATTAAATTTATTGTCAAACTGTTTGTTTTTTTATTTTCATACATAACAAATTTTTAACAAAATTTATATTTCGAAGAAAAATTTACATATGCACATAAATTACTATCGGTAGTTCATTTTCAATTAACATGTTTTAATTTTCTTTATTTTTTATTTAAACAAATTTTTATTTGTCTTAATTATCTTGTTTTTTTAAACTGTTTGAAACTTAAGTATAAAATGTCTAGTATTCCTTTAACGTTGTGTGAAATCGATTAATAATTTGATTGTTTTCAACACCTTCTTAATTGATTTTTAAAGAAATAAGAAATCAATTTTATATTTATTAAATATTTAATTTATGAT
>NW_025808069.1:0-2798 GCF_022045245.1 Lucilia cuprina
ATGTTTAAAAACGCTGTGATTTGAGGTTCCCATATGGTTGCAAATAACATTGACAGTTTTTATGCCAGGACAATCATTTATGCATCATTTTAAAGCATTACAGTTGCAGTTTGTTTTGGTGTACAATTTGTGGCATAATAAGTTTTTACAAAAATAGGATAGATCGGTATATTTATTGGTACAGGTTTAGAAATGCGGTAATTTAAGGCTCCGATATAATTGCAAATATCATTTATAGTTTTCATGTTATTGCAGTCGTTTATATATCTTTTTATTGCATTATAGTTGCCATTTGTTTTGGTATATAATTTATTGCATAATATATTTTTAGAAAATGGCTAATTGGATAGATCGGTAGAACTATTTTCACAGGTTTAAAAATGCGGTAATTTGAGGTTCCAATATGACTGCAAATAACATTGACAGTTTTCACGCTATGATAGTCATTTAGACATCATTTTAAAGCATTATGATTGCACTTTAATATGGTATATCATTTGTAGCATAATGTGTGTTTTTACAAATTGGTCAACTTGATAGATCGGTAGAATTATTGTTCTATGTATCAAATGCAGTAATCTGAGGTTCCGATATTGCTGCAATTAACTTTGGTAGTTTTCGTGCTAGGACAGTCGTTTATGCACCATTTTAAAGCATTAAAATTGCAATTTGTTTTGGTATATAATTTATTGCATAATGTATTATTAGAAAATGGTCAATTGGATAGATCGGTAGAATTATTTTCCCAGTTTTAAAAAGGCGGTAATTTGAGGTTCCGATATGGTTGTGAATAACTTTGACAGTTTTCATGCTATGACAGTCATTTATGCATCATTTTAAAGCATTTTGATTGCACTTTAATAATCAATCTGCTGCAAGTAACATTGACAGTTTTCACGCTATGACAGTCATTTAGGCATCATGTTAAAGCATTTTGATTGCACTTTAATATGGTATATCATTTGTAGCATAATGTGTGTTTTTACAAATTGGTCAATTTGATAGATCGGTAGAATTATTGTTCTATATTTAATAAGCGCTGTAATCTGAGGTTCCGATATGGTTGCAATTAACTTTGGTAGTTTTCGTGCTAGGACAGTCGTTTATGCACCATTTTAAAGCATTAAAATTGCCATTTGTTTTGGTATATAATTTATTGCATAATGTATTTTTAGAAAATGGCCAATTGGACAGATCGGTAGAATTATTTTCCCAGGTTTAAAAAGGACAGTTTTCATGTCAGAACAATCGTTTATGCATCATTTTAAAGCATTACAGTTGCACTTTGTTTTGGTGTATAATTTGTGGCATAATGAATTTTTAAAAAAATTGGATAGATCGGTATATTTATTGGTACAGGTTTAGAAATGCGGTAATTTAAGGCTCCGATATGGTTGAAAATATCATTTATAGTTTTCATGTTATTGCAGTCGTTTATATATCTTTTTATTGCATTATAGTTGCCATTTGTTTTGGTATATAATTTATTGCATAATATATTTTTAGAAAATGACTAATTGGAAAGATCGGTAGAATTGTTTTCACAGCTTTAAAAATGCGGTAATTTGAGGTTCCAATATGACTGCAAATAACATTGACAGTTTTCACGCTATGATAGTCATTTAGACATCATTTTAAAGCATTATGATTGCACTTTAATATGGTATATCATTTGTAGCATAATGTGTGTTTTTACAAATTGGTCAACTTGATAGATCGGTAGAATTATTGTTCTATGTATCAAATGCAGTAATCTGATGTTCCGATATGGCTGCAATTAACTTTGGTAGTTTTCGTGCAAGGACCATTTTAAAGCATTAAAATTGCCATTTGTTTTGGTATATAATTTATTGCATAATGTATTTTTAGAAAATGGCCGATTGGATAGATCGGTAGTATTATTTTCCCAGTTTCAAAAAGGCGGTAATTTGAGGTTCCGATATGGTTGTGAATAACTTTGACAGTTTTCATGCTATGACAGTCATTTATGCATCATTTTAAAGCATTATGATTGCACTTTAATATGGTATATCATTTGTAGCATAATGTTTATTTTTAGAAATTGGTCAATTTGATAGATCGGTAGAATTATTGTTCTATGTTTAATAAACACAGTAATCTGAGGTTCCGATATGGTTGCAATTAATTTTGGCAGTTTTCGTTCCAAGACAGTCGTTTATGCATTTGTGGCATAATGAATTTTTAAAAAAAATTGGGTAGATCGGTATATTTATTGGTACAGGTTTAGAAATGCGGTAATTTAAGGCTCCGATATGGTTGCAAATATCTTTTATAGTTTTCATGTTATTGCAGTTGTTTATATATCTATATCATTATAGTTGCCATTTGTTTTGATATATAATTTATTGCATAATATATTTTTAGAAAATGGCTAATTGGATAGATCGGTAGAATTATTTTCACAGCTTTAAAAATGCGGTAATTTGAGGTTCCAATATGACTGCAAATAACATTGACAGTTTTCACGCTATGATAGTCATTTAGACATCATTTTAAAGCATTATGATTGCACTTTAATATGGTATATCATTTGTAGCATAATGTGTGTTTTTACAAATTGGTCAACTTGATAGATCGGTAGAATTATTGTTCTATGTATCAAATGCAGTAATCTGAGGTTCCGATATGGCTGCAATTAACTTTGGTAGTTTTCGTGCTAGGATAGTCGCTTATGCACCATTTTAAAGCATTAAAATTGCCATTTGTCTTGGTATATAATTTATTGCATAATGTATTTTTAGAAAATGGCCAATTGGATAGATCGGTAGAATTATTTT
>NW_025808070.1:0-1040 GCF_022045245.1 Lucilia cuprina
CTGATACTGTCTATGTTCAGATTTAAGTAAAATTTGTCGATACATTTTAGATATATCTGCATTGAAGACAAACTGAAAGAAACGCAATTTTAGAATTAGGGCTACTAAATCAGCTTGTAATATAGGGCCTACAAACAGCAAATCGTTAAGACTGTTACCATTAGACGAAGCACTTGAAGCGTTAAAAACAATTCTTAACTTTGTAGTGGTACTGTCAGGCTTAAAAACTCCATGATGAGGTAAATAATAACTTGAGCTACTTTCAGAATTTGTAATTTTTTCCATATGTCCCAAAGCTATGTATTCTTTTAGGACCTCATCATATTGAGCCTTAAATTTAGGATTTCGCATTAAAACCTTTTCATTTCTTAAATATTGACTAAGAGCAATATGACGATTTGGGCCAAGTGACAGACTATATATCTTCCTTCAGAATTTCTTGTGGTAGTAGAACGATAGATCTCTTCACATTTTTTATCCTCTTCTGATAAAATCTTTCTACGAGAAACTTCTTCTAACTCCCAAAACTTTGATAACTGATCGTCAATGGAAAATTTTGTCATATAACTGGTTATTGAAAAACGTGGGGAATCATTACTTGGAGTTGGACCTGTGACAATTCAGCCAAAAATTGTTTCTTGGGCCACTAAAGACTCAAAAATTCCATGTTGTACTCCATCACGAAGAATTGTATCCCCTAATCTCCTCCTAACAATAAGTCTATTTCGCTACTTTCATAAAACTTCGGGTCAGCATAATTTAGATTGGACCAATCTGTATTCTTTTGTGGCTTAAATGAATGTGTAGGTACCTTTCCTGTTACACGAGGAACAAGGATCTATAAGAGCACGAACTTTGTAATAAGAACCACAACTAAGTATATTGACCCATGCTGTAGCTAACATTACTTTCTTTGCAATTGAAGTGTGATATGACTGAACAACACCAGATGGACCTGTGGCATTAGTGGACTGTAATTGGTTTGCATTAGTGGACTGTATTTGTTGGACAGAATTATTTTGACTTTCAACTTGAGTTCT
>NW_025808071.1:0-1400 GCF_022045245.1 Lucilia cuprina
TAATGTGTATTTTTACAAATTGGTCAATTTGATAGATCGGTAGAATTATTGTTCTATGTTTAAAAAACGCAGTAATCTGAGTTTCCGATATGGTTGCAATTAACTTTGTTAGTTTTCGTGCTAGGACAGTCGTTTATACACCATTTTAAAGCATTAAAATTGCTATTTGTTTTGGTATATAATTTATTGCATAATGTATTTTTAGAAAATGGCTAATTGGATAGATCGGTAGAATTATTTTCCCAGGTTTAAAAAGGCGGTAATTTGAAGTTCCGATATGGTTGTGAATAACTTTGACAGTTTTCATGCCAGGACAATCGTTTATGCATCATTTTAAAGCATTACATTTGCACTTTGTTTTGGTGTACAATTTGTGGCATAATGAATTTTTACAAAAATTGGATAGATCGGTATATTTATTGGTACAGGTTTAAAAACGCGGTAATTTATGGCTTCGATATGGTTGCAAATATCATTTATAGTTTTCATGTTAATGCAGTCGTTTATATATCTTTTTATTGCATTATAGTTGCCATTTGTTTTGTATATAATTTGTTGCATAATATATTTATAGAAAATGGCTAATTGGAAAGATCGGTATATTTATTGGTACAGGTTTGGAAATGCGGTAATTTAAGGCCCCGATATGGTTGCAAATATCTTTTATAGTTTTCATGTTATTGCAGTCGTTTATATATCTTTTTATTGCATTATAGTTGCCATTTGTTTTGGTATATAATTTATTGCATAATATATTTTTAGAAAATGGCCATTTGGATAGATCGGTAGAATTATTTTCCCAGGTTTAAAAAGGCGGTAATTTGATGTTCCGATATGGTTGTGAATATCTTTGACAGTTTTCATGCTATGACAGTCATTTATGCTTCATTTTAAAGCATTATGATTGCACTTTAATTTGGTATATCATTTGTGGCATAATGTGTTCTTCTAAAAAATGGTCAATTTGAAGGATAGGTAGAATTGTTGTTCTATGTTTAAAAACACTGTGATTTGAGGTTCCGATATGGTTTCAAATAACTTTGACAGTTTTCATGCCAGGACAATCGTTTATGCATCATTTTAAAGCATTACAGTTGCACTTTGTTTTGGTGTACAACTTGTGGCATAACTAATTTTTACAAAAATTGGATAGATCGGTATATTTATTGGTACAGGTTTAAAAATGCGGTAATTTAAGGCTCCGATATGGTTGCAAATATCATTTATAGTTTTCACGTTGTAGCAGTGGTTTATATATCTTTTTATTGCATTATAGTTGCCATATTATATTATTAGAAAATGGCTAATTGGATAGATCGGTATAATTATTTTCACAGCTTTAAAAACGCGGTATTTTAAGGTTCCGATATGGCTGCAAATAACATTGACAGTATTCACGC
>NW_025808072.1:0-2154 GCF_022045245.1 Lucilia cuprina
GTTCAGTTCTAGTTCAGTTCTAGTTCAGTTCTAGTTCAGTTCTAGTTCAGTTCTAGTTCAGTTCTAGTTCAGTTCTAGTTCAGTTCTAGTTCAGTTCTAGTGTAGTTCAAATTGTGAAGAGTTTTGTTGTTACAATAAATACTGATATTTTTTAGATACATATGTATATATAAGTCAAAAACTTTTTAAGATATTAAAAAATTAAAAACTGTTTTAGAAACATGGAAAATAGGGGTTTCCTTAAAATGTTGCAGAAAAATAATATTCCTTAAAATTTGTTTTAATTTAATAGTATATCCTTTAATTTACAAGATGTCAACAGTGTTAGTTTTTTTTATATATTAAAGAAGTATCTTCTACTTAATGAAAGTAAAGCAATCGATAAATACTGTATATTGCTATTAAAAACGTCTGTTTTTATAATTTACCAAAACTGTACAATATGGCGTATGATTAATATTAATTAAAAGTTATTTTACAAAAGTACGTATAACTCTAAAACTATTAAAAAGATATTTTAAAGTTAAAAAATAATAGCTGACAAATTACAACAAACATTCAATCCTAATAAAAAAGAAGGTTTTCTTAACAAATATTATAAAAATTTAATTTGTATTAGATTTATAAAATTTTCGATTACTAACACATTGTTTACATGATGGAAACAATGTAAATTTTCGATATATTATTAAAGAAGGATATTCTACTTAATGAAAATGACAAAATTAATCAAATTTATTTATTGCATTAAAAACCGTATTATCTAAAGCGGTATAATGCGGCGTATGATTAATATTAAATGTAAGTTATTTTACAAAAGTCTTATAACTCAAAAGACATTTTAAAACTAGAAACTGTTTTAGAAAGCAAATAAATTATCAAAAATATTTCATGTAAATAAAAAACAGGTTTCGTTTAAAATGTCAATGAAAGTAAAAGAAAAAATAATTTAATAAATTGCTCATTTTTATTAGAATAAATCTAAAACTTTGCTTAATCTAAAATCAATATAAAACAATTTCCCTAAAATAAAGAAAAGTGTTAAAAATACTTCTATGATAAAAGCAAATATACAAATTACTTATCTTCTACTTTGCCTTAAGCAAATAGATTTTCGGAAAAAGCAGATGTTTTTGGTTATTTAACTTATTTGATAATTTAACTATAAAAAAATGAATATAAAAAAGTATATTACATTTGCTTTCAAGAATGAATTTTACCACAAAAAAATAAATAAAATAACAAAAAATTTATAGGAAAAGTTATTGAAAGTTTTTCCACACACACAGACAGAAATAAATAGAAAAACCAAAAGAAAAAAACCAGAGCAACATAACAACAAGATGTTGGAAAACATATTTTGTTTAAAGAACAAAAAAAAAACACACTAAAATAAACATTAATGCTACTACCTATACATACAAGCAGAAACTTATTTTCTTAGCTGTCATGCTAAAATAAATGAAAATTCAAACAAAAAAAATCAGTACAGAATAACAGGAAACGGAAGCAGCCAAAAATACACATAAATTTTGAAAGAGAATGGAAAAATTTATACTGAAAAAAAAGAACACAAACAGCAGGTGAACTAATTTAATTTTGAGGTAAATCACAACTTTATATATATAGTATTTAAGATACCTGTCTAGTGCACAAATATCATCATCAGCATGTGAAAATTTTCACTAAGGAAACTTTAGAAAAAAAGCTTTAAAATAAAGCAGCTTGTTTTAAAAATTATATTTTCTTTAAAATAAGACTCTTTAACATCATAGAAGCTTTTGTTTTCCACCACAAACGATGTTCTTACAACAATTTAAATTAATAATGTTGTAAAAGTAGTGTATAAATATGGGCAAAGCTTTATTACTGCACAATTTATAAAAATAACAGGAATTAAGACTATTTTTACACAATACGTAGTTTAAGTGAAGATTTTCAAAATTTTTCTATAATCATTAATAAAGAAAATTTATAACAATTTACAAAATTGTACCCTGTGGCGTATGATTATTATAAATTGTGAGTTATTTACTTGTTCAGTTTTAGTTCAGTTCTAGTTCTAGTTCAGTTCTAGTTCAGTTCTTGTTCAGTTCTAGTTCAGTTCTAGTTCAGTTCTAGTTCAGTTCTTGTTCAGTTCTAGTTCAGTTCTAG
>NW_025808073.1:0-1756 GCF_022045245.1 Lucilia cuprina
AACTAGAACAGAACTAGAACAGAACTAGAACAGAACTAGAACAGAACTAGAACAGAACTAGAACAGAACTAGAACATAACTAGAACAGAACTAGAACAGAACTAGAACGGAACTAGAACAGAACTAGAACATAACTAGAACAGAACTAGAACAGAAGTAGAAAAGAACTAGAACAGAAGTAGAAAAGAACTAGAACAGAACTAGAACAGAACTAGAACAGAACTAGAACAGAACTAGAACAGAACTAGAACAGAACTAGAACAGAACTAGAACAGAACTAGAACAGAACTAGAACAAAACTAGAACAGAACTAGAACAGAACTAGAACAGAACTAGAACAGAACTAGAACAGAACTAGAACAGAACTAGAAAAGAACTAGAACTGTTTTAATGGTTTAAATGCAAATATATGTACTTTATTTCATTCTTTAACTAGTTAATTTCTAATTACATAAATGTACATTCATATGTACATATGCTTTGACAAATACCATCATATCATCGTCATGTCATTCGTCGCTTGCAAAGAAATTTTTTGTGCTGATGTTTGTTTTTAATTGTTGACAATTGACATCAAAACGCAAACATAACTATAACTTCATATTGAATATAATAAACTTTAAATTACAGACATATTAAAATTAAAACATTTATATGATAAATTTAAAAATTTCATAAATATATGTATAAATGGAGAGAAAAATAGATAAATGTGCAAACATAATTTTTGTTTGCAATTATAATTGTCACGCAATTGTCAAATTGATGTTTTAACTGCACATACAACGAAGACAACATGTCATAGCCAACAGACAGGATGTCTGATTGTCATGTTAGAACGGGTTCATGCTAATGTACGACTATTCCTATGTATGGGAATGTAGAATTTCAATAAAAACTATAGCACATCCTCAAAACATATAAAATGTTTAGAATGTAAAAGGCAAATGTAAAGGAAAATGTATATTTGATTGTATGTTAAGTATGGTTGCATATCATTTAAAATAGCTGCCACGCTTTATGTAGCAATAAACATGTTTTGTTTTTAAGTTGCAGCTTGTTAATGTTGCTGATTTACTGCTGCAATAAGCAAAATGTAAAAAGGAAAAAAAAAATCAAGCTTCAACAGATGTTAGATGCCTGTTTTTCCCGTTCGCGAAGAAAATAAATAAAAGCGGCCTTATTTTCATGTTATTGTAATTATTATTGTCATTGTGTTCGGAGTAAGAAGAAAGGAACTGCTGTGCATTTTTTCTTTTTTTTTCGTAATTTTGCTTAATTTTCTTTTGTTGCAACCAGTGATGAAGCATGCAACTCAGCAAGTTATAACTAACTTGTCATGCAATTAACACAACGTTTTGCAACAAGTTTTAATTTGATTTTTTTTCTTCTCATTTTTCCTAGTGATGCGTATGTGTGTTTTGTGCTGTGTTATTTGTAATGTTGCATGCAGTATAATTCTTTGTTGCATGTTTGCTCATTGGCAGTTTTGTCGTTTAGTTTGTTGTTGTGTTTTTTTGTAGTTTTTTTCTATGTTGTTTCATCATGCCGTTAGTTAATGAATACAATGGTAAAAACATTAGAGTGGTAGCTAGTTTTTCTGGAAAAGAACATAATATCAATTGAACTAGAACTGATCTGAACTGGCACTGAAGTAGATCTGAACTAGAACTGAACTAGAACTGAACTAGAACTGAACTAGAACTGAACTAGAACTGAACTAGAACTGAACTAGAACTGAACTAGAACTGAACTA
>NW_025808074.1:0-1533 GCF_022045245.1 Lucilia cuprina
TCTAGTTCTGTTCTAGTTCTGTTCTAGTTCTGTCCTAGTTCTGTTCTAGTTCTGTTCTAGTTCTGTTCTAGTTCTGTTCTAGTTCTGTTGTAGTTCTGTTCTAGTTCTAGTTCTGTTCTAGTTCTAGTTCTGTTCTAGTTTAGTTCTGTTCTAGTTTAAGTTCTGTTCTAGTGCTTCTCTACTGCTGTTCTATATCTAATCAAATTCCCTTCCTGTTCAAAAATAAAAACTTAAACATACTTTTGACTGACATCTTCAACTATTGGCATTTATTTCACTGTCATAATTGAAAACATTTCAGAAAATTGATGAGAAGAAAAACAAAACGTCAGAATATCATAAAGAAAATATAAAAATATAAACTAATGCATACTTTTAGGCGCTAAATGTTAAAAAAATACAAAAAACTACTCAATCAAAAATTCTTAACGTAATACTGACAAGCAAGTAAAATGTATAAAGCTTATCATTTTTGAACAATCAAAAAAGGCTTTCAGACAACAAGTTAACAGTTAAAGAAAAACAATTTTTGAAAGGTCAATATATTTTCGAAAGTTTGATTTTTGTTCATAGTAATTAAATAGCTGTCAAAAATATTTATTGGCATTGTAAAGAAAAATAAGATTAATGACGCTAGTTATAATACAAATAAATGAAATGCTTAGCATACTTTAAGGTTTACCATAAATAAAAAAGTAAAGCATATTTTAAGGAGTTTTTTATAAAAATAATTGTAAATAATGTTTTATTTCTATTTCTGTTGTACTAAAAGAAACACGTGCTTCATTTTATTATTTATTTTAAAATTTTTAGCATTCTTTTACAGTCCTTTATATAATTTAAATAAAAATGCCTGAAAATATGCTATTTTTTATATAAATTGCTAGTATTAAATGTCAACCATTGTCTAACCATAAAAACTCAGTAAAAGAAACCATTATCAGTAACACATTTTTATATTTTCTCGCTTTTTTTTCTAACCAGCACACAGTGTTTATAGAGGTCACGCAGGCATATTTTAAAAAAAAATTCTTCTTTTTTTTCGAATGGTTTTTTATCTTTACGCTTGTGCCCCATATGGAATGTTATAAAATATTCAAAAAACAATTTCAGTTTTTTGTTAGTCTTTCTGTTTGTTTGTTCGCTACTTGTTTTGTTATTTAGTAACGAACTCGCATTGACTGTAATTACATTCCTGAAGCGTTGGAAAATAAAGGATAAACTGACAAACTGCCAAACATGCTCAACGTTGAAATGGGTGACAATAGAGGATTTAAAAAAAATCAGAGCGAAAAACTAAATAAAGTGAAGTATATGCTTATAGTTAATTTTTTAATAATTAAGGTTTAGAGTGATAAAGGTTGTAAATTTGATTTAAAGTAGAAAATAAGTGGAACATATTTAGTATAGAACTAGAACATAACTAGGAACTAGAACAGAACTAGAACAGAACTAGAACAGAACTAGAACAGAACTAGAACAGAACTAGAACAGAACTAGAACAGAACTAGAACAGAACTAGAACAGAACTAG
>NW_025808075.1:0-1575 GCF_022045245.1 Lucilia cuprina
AACTAGAACTGAACTAGAACTGAACTAGAACTGAACTAGAACTGAACTAGAACTGAACTAGAACTGAACTAGAACTGAACTAGAACTAGAACTAGAACTGAACTAGATTTGAACTAAAACTGTTACAGAGAATATTAAGAGTAGATTTTGATATTCCTTAAGAAAACTAGATGGTGCCTCTTAAAATTACTAACCGCAAATAAACTTTACAATAAAGGAGAAATCAAATGACATATTTGTTTAACATTTGTTTTCCAAAATCAAATTTTTGCCATTGGTATTAGAAAACTAATCAAAAAGAAACACGGAGTTCCCATTTGCAATGTCAGATAGTTAGAAGACTCAACAATTATTATTGAAAAATATGAGTTAAAACTTCTATTGAAAAACTTTACAGACAAATATGTCAAACAATAGTAGCATCACATGTGTGCAAAAATAAATTATTAAATTATGTGTTAAATTTATACAAATAATAAATTTTTCTATCTTTTTATTTTTCCTTTTCTTTGAAAACATTTTTTTATTTATAGAAATTGTTTTGTAATTTGAAGGACCTTTTTGTTGGAATTTCTTATTTTATTATTTTTGTTTTGAATATTTTTTATTCTATTTTAATTTTGTAAAACTCTTGATTGCTTACAAGCCCTTAAGTTTTGTTTCGATTTTGTTTTTATTTTCTATTGAAAACTTTTGTTTGTGCTGATTTAAAATTTTATAAAATTTTGTTTGTTTTTGTCATTTACTATGAAATACTTGTACCTTATCGGACAGTGGGTAGAAAACTAAAATATAGTTTGTATACATGCATATATGTGAAAAAAAATAATTTCATCTCCTTTTTAAAACAAGGTTCACACTTAAGATTAATGTTAAACCAGTATTTTCAAATATTTTTCTTTTGGCGATACCAGTAACTTTAGAATTTCGTACGTGTATTTTTATCTTTCACATTTTTAATTAGCAAAAAATATATGAATTAGACAATATGTGAAATGTAAAAGAATTGCAATAGAACATTTAATAATTTTTTTTCCAAGTAGTTTTCTTATCATTATTTATTCCCAGATTAACGCATTTTCATTTCACGGATTTAATTCATATAAATTTTTGTAGTTTTTTTTTAACCACATAAATTTGATTTGTCCTACATTTTATGTAACACAAATAAAAATATCCTTTTTTATTTAATTTAATTGTAATACTGGTTGTTTTAAAAATACTGTCATTGTCTTTCATTTTATTTAATATTCATCAAACGTTTTATTTTAATTTTTCTTTGCCCCAACTCTTAGCAATTCCACGTTTTTTTTTTTTTTTGTGCAGTAAAGAAACCACTTAAGTGGTCCTTTGAGGATATGAAGTGTAGATTTGTTTATTTTCATCACTTTGTTGTTAAACCAATGAAAATTCTTACGTGATTAAAAGTGGAAGCAATTGTTACTTCAATTCTTAGGACAAATATATTTCTCGTTCAGTTCTAATTCAGTTCTAGTTCAGTTCTAGTTCAGTTCTAGTTCAGTTCTAGTTCAGTTCTAGTTCAGTTCTAGTTCAGTTCTAGTTCAGTTCTAGTTC
>NW_025808076.1:0-1487 GCF_022045245.1 Lucilia cuprina
TAGTTCAGTTCTAGTTCAGTTCTAGTTCAGTTCTAGTTCAGTTCTAGTTCAGTTCTAGTTCAGTTCTAGTTCAGTTCTAGTTCAGTTCTAGTTCAGTTTTAGTTTAATGATTAAGTTTGTACAGTTCTCATCTTCAATATTAAATACAAACACATATACAAATAAAATGAAAATAAAAAACATTTCGATATCTCTCCCCGACGGGGAATTGAACCCCGGTCTCCCGCGTGACAGGCGGGGATACTGACCACTATACTATCGAGGATTGTTAATTCGTTCCGAAACAAATACACTCTTTACAGTTTGTGTATAAGTAAATTACGTTTTATCTTTAATTATTTATAGTATTTTTTTTTTGCATTTCATTACGAAATCGTCATTTCTTTTTTTTATATAAAATTTTTCAATGTAACAGTTGTTTTTTGGTTTTAATTAACTTAAAAAATATTTTTATTTTATTGATATGGTTTTCGGTTGTGAAGTGTAAAAAATCCCTTTATAATTTAAGCACAAAAGTGCAAAATGTATAAAAAAAAATCATTTTAAATATTTATTTTTTTTTTGATACAATTGTAGTAAAAATATAATAAATATACATGTAAATTCATGTATTGATTACCCATAAGCTCGTTTTTATGGCTTTTTGTAGCTGAGTATGTCGATTTTATTTTAATAAAAAAATAATTCTACAAACAAATGGATAAATGTAGTTATAACAAGATTGTTTGGTTTATATTGTAAATTTTATATTTATAATTTTTTTTTAATACATACGCATATATGTATGTGTAAGGATGTTAATATGGGTCAATAAGGCCGGAAACAATACATAAATGCTCACACAGCCATACACACTTGTCTGACGATAAGTGGGAGTTTTCACCTTTTTGCTATATGTAGGGATACACATGTATTAGTGTATGTAACCAAAGGCCTTTTTAAATGCAGAAAATATGCCGGTTTATGAGGGGTCTGCAAATGCATTAAAACAATATTAAAAACAATTTTATTTTAATATGTTAATTAACACTGAAGTGTATTGTATGATGGCGGTCGACGGTCTGTGGGGCTGAATATTAATATGGAATTGTTATGAATTGAAATAAAATGTCCTTAGTAGTTTTTTATGTTTAAAAGGCGTTAGTTGTAAGTCTACGAACAGATGCAGGAAATTAATATACGACCTTTTATATTAATTTTAATTATAGTGTTTTAATTAAGAAATAAGAAGCAATTGTTGCAGACATAATGATTAAAGTGTTTGTGGCGAAACTAACTAACTAACTAACTAGTTCAGTTCTAGTTCAGTTCTAGTTCAGTTCCAGTTCAGTTCCAGTTCAGTTCCAGTTCAGTTCCAGTTCAGTTCTATTTCAGTTCTTGTTCAGTTTTAGTTCAGTTCTAGTTCAGTTCTAGTTCAGTTCTAGTTCAGTTCTAGTTCAGTTCTAGTTCAGTTCTTGTTCAGTTCTAGTTCAGTTCTAGTTCAGTTC
>NW_025808077.1:0-4401 GCF_022045245.1 Lucilia cuprina
TTCTAGTTCTGTTCTAGTTCTGTTCTAGTTCTGTTCTAGTTCTGTTCTAGTTCTGTTCTAGTTCTGTTCTAGTTCTGTTCTAGTTCAGTTCTAGTTCTGTTCTGTTCTTGTTCGGTTCTAGTTCTGTTCTAGTTCAGTTCTAGTTATGTTCTAGTTCTGTTCTAGTTCTGTTCTAGTTCTGTTCTAGTTCTGTTCTAGTTCTGTTCTAGTTCTGTTCTAGTTCTGTTCTAGTTCTGTCTAGTTCAGATTTATTTTTGTTGAGCAATAAAATCTTGTCCGTTGTGGTATTAAAATTTCACAATATTTACCCTAAAATATTTATTATAAATATCAACACTAGGAAAAAAACTTGCAACGCATTGAAACTCACACAATTTCACACACACGCACACACAGGAAAATCACATTTTATCACTGTGTTTTTTTCTCCCTTTAGTATGGTATTCAAATTTCCATTTTTATCCTTTTTGCTGCTTAGTGCATGTAATAGTTGTTGTTGATATTTTATATTGTTAAAGATACAAGTTGCTAGTTCCATTCTATTATATTTTTCGGGGGTAACAGCAGTAATAAAATGCATTTTCATGAGCTCAACAAAAAAAAAATATCCCATAAAAACGTTTGGCGCCATTTAGTTTTTGTTGCATAAAAAAAAGTTATTTTTTTTATTTGGAAAGAAAATTTGTTTAAAATTATTACATACAAAACAAAATAATAAAAATATTATAAAAAAATGAAAAAGTGATTGTTTTTACACTTTTTTTTTTTTTTTGTAAAAACTACACCCAGGAAAAATGATGAAAAATCTTTTCCCATGTGAGTCAATGTTGTTGCTTGCAACGGAGAGCCACTCTAACTGTATTGTTGTGAAACCACTTGTAAAACATTTTAAGGTTATTTCTTTTAAGTTTTTTTTTTTTTTTTTGGATTTGTGTTTTTTTTTTTTTGCAAGCAGGTGTATGAGATTTAGAATTTATGTGTAAAAATCTAAAAATATTTAAATTACTAAAATATCCATATATGTATGTGTGTAGTCTATGGCTAGAGATTTTTGTGAGTAAAAATTGTATTTTTAGTTTTACAACCAAAGAAATCAAGATAAAAATAAATTCTTTGTTTTATTTTGTTGAATTTTTCAGTTTTTCCTTAGCAAGCTGCTGCCGGTTGTTTAACCACAGACTAAAATTTTCATTACTTTTAGTTATTTTTGTTGTTGTCAGATAGTTAAATTTTGCAAGTAACATGTGTAAATTGTTATTTTTTTTGTTGTTGCTATTGTTGTTTTTGCCCTCAAGGCAAATCAACACCAGCTTTTTTAGTTTAATTCATTTAAACAGATTTATAAGAGAAATATTAAGTTGCAGCTAAAGTTCTGCTTACTTGTGAATGAATTGAAATGCAAAATTATTTATTTTATTATGTTTGGTACTTTTTGCGAAAAGTACTTTTGGAACAGAACTAGAACAGAATTAGAACAGAACTAGAACCGAACTAGAACATAACTAGAATCGAACTAGAATAGAACTAGAACAGAACTAGAACAGAACTAGAACAGAACTAGAACAGAACTAGAACAGAACTAGAACAGAACTAGAACAGAACTAGAACAGAACTAGAACAGAACTAGAACAGAACTAGAACAGAACTAGAACAGAACTAGAACAGAACTAGAACAGAACTAGAACAGAACTAGAACAGAACTAGAACAGAACTAGAACAGAACTAGAACAGAACTAGAACTAGAACAGAACTAGAACTAGAACAGAACTAGAACAGAACTAGAACAGAACTAGAACAGAACTAGAACAGAACTAGAACAGAACTAGAACAGAACTAGAACAGAACTAAAACAGAACTAGAACAGAACTAGAACAGAACTAGAACAGAACTAGAACAGAACTAGAACAAAATTAGAACTAGAACAGAATTGGAACTAGAACAGAACTAGAACACAACTAGAACAGAACTAGAACAGAACTAGAACAGAACTAGAACAGAACTAGAACAGAACTAGAACAGAACTAGAACAGAACTAAAACAGAACTAGAACAAAATTAGAACTAGAACAGAATTGGAACTAGAACAGAACTAGAACAGAACTAGAACAGAACTGGATCAGAACTAGAACAGAACTAGAACAGAACTAGAACAGAACTAGAACAGAACTAGAACAGAACTAGAACAGAACTAGAACAGAACTAGAACAGAACTAGAACAGAACTAGAACAGAACTAGAACAGAACTAGAACAGAACTAGAACAGAACTAGAACAGAACTAGAACAGAACTAGAACAGAACTAGAACAGAACTAGAACAGAACTAGAACAGAACAGAACTAGAACAGAACTAGAACAGAACTAGAACAGAACTAGAACAGAACTAGAACAGAACTAGAACAGAACTAGAACAGAACTAGAACAGAACTAGAACAGAACTAGAACAGAACTAGAACAGAACTAGAACAGAACTAGAAAAGAACTAGAACAGAACTAGAACAGAACTAGAACAGAACTAGAACAGAAGTGGAACAGAACTAGAACAGAATTAGAACAGAACTAGAATAGAACTAGAACAGAACTAGAACAGAACTAGAACAGAACTAGAACGGAACTAGAACAGAACTAGAACAGAACTAGAACAGAACTAGAACAGAACTAGAACAGAACTAGAACAGAACTAGAACAGAACTAGAACAGAACTAGAACAGAACTAGAACAGAACTAGAACAGAACTAGAACAGAACTAGAACAGAACTAGAACAGAACTAGAACAGAACTAGAACAGAACTAGAACAGAACTAGAACAGAACTTGAACAGAACTAGAACAGAACTAGAACAGAACTGGAACAGAACTAGAACATAAGTGAAACAAAACTAGAACAGAACTAGATTGACGTTGATGTTAAAATTTTTCTAATCTTTCTAGTTTTTTAATAACACTCAATATAATCTTTATCACACTTTTCTTAACAAAATATACAATCAATTTATTTTCTATCCTTTGCCCAGTAATCAATAGAAATATACAATATTATTTAAGTGCTTACGATAAGTCAAATGACATAAATCTTTTAAAATTTTATTCAATGAATTGAGGGCTTTTCAACTAAAATAATTTTTAACAACTTTCTACAAGATAAGCATGTCAAGCAATCAATTTTAGAAAATAATCTTTAATATATTTTGAAAGTTTGAGTTCTTAAATAAGTGCAATAAAATTTCTAAAAAAAAAATAGTTTTAAATTTGCATCAAGATTGGTAAAAATTTTTAAATTTTTCATGATAATTTTTTGCTTTAGAAAAAAAAATAGAAAAATTACCATTTTAAAAGATTTCATTCGTTTTATCAAAATTCTTATTAAGTGCTTTTTTAAAAAAATACACTTATTACTATAAAATTTTGCATAAAAAATTGAATAAATTATGGAAAAAGTACCCAACGTTGTAATGCTTCCGTAAACTCTGTGTTTAATTCTCTGCGCCCTAATATTTTTGTGATTTTTCTATTACACCTGCTACTAATTTTTATGATTTGTGGGTTATTTGATATTTTTTTTCGCTAGTACTATTGTTTGCTTTTTTGCCACAATTTTTGTGGTTTTTTTAAGGCTACAACCGGCAGATTAAGTATTTAGTTAAAGCCATAAATTGTTGAAATATAACGTTCAGTTAAAATTTTTTATTACATATTTGAAATTGCGTTTTATAGAAAGACAACGAAAAATTATATTAGTCAAGGTGACTAGTATTTAAAGCGAAAGTTTGCAGTGTGAAAGGTAAAATAAAGGGAAACTAATTAAATTTCTTTTAAATTAATTAAATATTTGTCAAATTAAAATAAAAACGAAATATAAAAAGAGCGAAAACACAACTTAAGCAAAACTAGAAGAGAATTAGAACATAATAGGAACAACCCGGGAACATAAATAGAAAAGGACTGAAACATAAACAAAACAGAACTAGAACAGAACTAGAACAGAACTAGAACAGAACTAGAACAGAACTAGAACAGAACTAGAACAGAACTAGAACAGAACTAGAACAGAACTAGAACAGAACTAGAACAGAACTAGAACAGAACTAGAACAGAACTAGAACAGAACTAGAACAGAACTAGAACAGAACTAGAACAGAACTAGAACAGAACTAGAACAGAACTAGAATAGAACTGGAACAGAACTAGAACAGAACTGGAACTGAACTAAAACAGAACTAGAACAGAACTAGAACAGAACTAGAACGGAACTAGAACAGAACTAAAACAGAACTAGAACAGAACTAAAACAGAACTATAATAGAACTAGAACAGAACTAGAACAGAACTAGAACACAACTAGAACACAACTAGAACAGAACTAGAACAGAACTAGAACAGAACTAGAACAGAACTAGAACAGAACT
>NW_025808078.1:0-1629 GCF_022045245.1 Lucilia cuprina
CTATCTATCTATCTATCTATCTATCTATCTATCTATCTATCTAACCCTTCTACTTAATAAAAGTTATATTTTTTCAAATAAAATATTTATAAAATATTATGTAGACTGCCAAGCCGGCTTCGTCGTCAATTTCAACCAAAGCTGTAAAATATTCATACACAAGGTAAAAGTAACACATGTACGTACACATACCTATGTACGGGTGTCTAAGTTACTTAGCGCTGTTTTCCCTTTTGTTATTTCTTAACGAAAGTCTTACGAATTTCCATCAAGTACAATTCTTGGAAAGGTCGAGCACTAAGCTATCAAACAATGAAAAGAAAAATTAAACCATATTGCAGAATAAATTGTTGAAAAACTACCACCTAAACGGAGAAGAAACCTGCCTTAAGTGTGAGTAAGATTGAAAGAATATTTTCGTGAAAAATGTAAAAAGCTTAAGAGTTATTATGCCAACAAATACTATATAAACTCATACATGAATATATTTGTTAGTATGTATGTATGTAGGTATGCATGCAACAACACCATGTCTTTTTAAGCGAAAAGTGCACTTATGCAACAAACTTTTCAGCACAGGAAATTAAAAAACAGCAAGCAATCCTTAAATTAAAAAGAAAAAAAAACAAAAATGAAAGAAAGAAAATACAAAAACCTTCATACACACAAACACATCAAATGATGAGAAATTTTCAAAAAGTTAAACGTAAAAAGAAGATGTATGTATGTATTCATTCATTTAGTAGCATTTAATATATATTTCTGTTGCCCTTTTTTAGGTTTTTATTTCTTTGGTGAAAATATTTAAATAGAGTGGTGAACACAGGAGGTGTTTTTATTTAACATAATCAAGTATTTACTTGAAATGGTAAAGTTTAATTACATATATAACTTTTTAACCCACTGAATGTCATAGGAAAACACTATCTATAATTGTAAATATTTATTTACCGACATTTTTTATTTGTGTTACCCTTTAGGCCGCTACTGGTTTTTATATTTAATGCATGTGGTTTCCACTTTAATTTTCCACTTGAAGTACCCAACCAAAGTCTTTAGTAAACTCATATAGAAATGTTGGTTCAGTTGGTGGCGGTACGCTCTTTGCGCCTTGGTTAAGTTTAACTTTAACTCACTTAGATTTTTTCACTTTTCTTTTAATTCTTTTTCCTAAATAACACTTTGTATGCGTTTACAGATTCTTGTGTATATGTACTATAGTTTTGTTTATTATCTATACTCGTAGTTGTTAAGTACAACCAGACAGAGATATCCTAAGATTTTTTACCTTTGTTCATTATCTTTTATAATATATCCTCTACAGCAACTGTTCGCAAAAGAGACATCTTCACCAGACGTTGGTTCTTGGAAATAGTTTGAATTATTGTTAGGGTAATTGTTTACGATATAATCTAGTATATGAACTAATCTATACCCTAGTCTCTGGTCTAGTCTATTGTCTACATTGTAGTGTTATTTACGGAATAGTCTATAGTCCTCACTAAAGTCTAGTATGTAGTGTAGTCTATAGTCTAGTCTATAGTCTAGTCTATAGTCTAGTCTATAGTCTAGTCTATGGTCTAGTCTATAATCTAGTCTATAGTCTAGTCTATAGTCTAGTCTATAGTC
>NW_025808079.1:0-1109 GCF_022045245.1 Lucilia cuprina
CATAAAATTAAGCTTTTCAAAAATTTTCTTAACATTTAACTCAAAATTGTTTTTTGAGTTTGGTGCCGAATTTTGTACTACCAGTTCCCTACATTTTGGTATATAATGGGTTTTGCTCTAAAGTTTTTTGTAGAACAAAATTTTTAAAAAAATGGTTTAAAATAATTCACTCAAAACGGTTTTTTGAGTTTGGGGCCGAATTTTGGAGTTCTGACAAAGGTTGTTGTATTGGACGTTGTAGCTAATAAAATTCCCTACATTTTGGCGTATAATGTTTTTTGCTCTAAAGTTTTTCGTAGAACAAAATTTTAAAAAAATATGTTCATTTAAAATTTCACTCAAAATTGATTTTTGAGTTTGGGGCCGAATTTTGGACTTCAGGCAGAGGTTGTTGAATTTTACTTTGTAGCTAGTCCAATTCCCAAAATTTTACGTTGTAGCTAGTCCAATTCCCTAAATTTTGGTGTATAATATGTGTTGCTCTAAAGTCTTTTATATAACAAAATTTTTAAAAAGTGTGTTTTAATATTTCACTCAAAATTGTTTTTTGGGGCCGAATTTTGGACTTCTGACAGAGGTTGTTCTATTTTACGTTGTAGCTAGTCCAATTCCTTACATTTTGGTGTATAATATGTTTTGCTGTAAAGTTTTTTATATAACAAAGTTTTTAAAAAAGTGTGTTTTAATATTTCACTCAAAATTGTTTTTTGGGGCCGAATTTCGGACTTCTGGCAGAGTTTGTTCTATTTTACGTTGTAGCTAGTACAATTCCCTAAATTTTGGTGTATAATATGTTTTGCTCTAAAGTTTTTCATTTAACAAAGTTTTTTTAAGAACTGTGTTTTAATATTTCACTCAAAATTGTTTTTTGAATTTGGGGCTGAATTTAGGACTTCTGACAAAGGTTGTTGTATTGGACGTTATAGCTAGTCTAATTCACAACATTTTGGTGTATAATATGTGTGTTTTAATATTTCACTCAAAATTGTTTTTTGGGGCCGAATTTTGGACTTCTGGCAGAGGTTGTTCTATTTTACGTTGTAGCTAGTCCAATTCCTTACATTTTGGTGTATAATATGTTTTGCTGTAAAGTTTTTTATATAACAAAG
>NW_025808080.1:0-1149 GCF_022045245.1 Lucilia cuprina
TTTTTTATTATAATAATAACATTTTTCTAAATATTTTGGATACATCTCCCAAAATTATGAGACACCTGTTTCGTACTTTTTTTAAAATTCAGTCCTTTTTTGGTGTAAAAGGGAGAAAACTGTATTCATGGTACCTTTTTTAGCACATTAAGAAAACTTTTTCGGTTTATTGAATTATTCCTATTATTATTTACTAATAAAACGATCAAAATCTACATAAATGACTTTGAAGTAGACGTAAATTAATTTACCAAATGTAAGGTTCTCAGTGTGAACGATGTCTAATTATAAACTTAAAATCTATGTATGGGCTATGTGAAACATTGGACCGATGTTATGCATTTTCGCTTCGTCGCCGGTACCATAGAAGATCATATTCCAAATTTCATTGAATTATCTCCAAAATTGCCTGTAGTTTGATTACAAAGTTTGCAAGTCCTATTTGGGGGTTCAGTTATATGGACTGATCCATTTTCAATACGAGTCAACATTATATAGTGTTATCGTATGTAGGTATATACTTGACAACGAATGTTTTTAAAAAAATTGGTGTCGATTTGGAAGCAGGCGTGTATATTTTTTTCCTCCTGTGTACGTGGGATTTTTATTTAACAACACTTATGTAAGCGATTTATTGTCAATAAACACTCGATACCAATTCTTGTAGATCAATTACACAGACCAATAAAATGTTAAAAATGTCGAAACCGTGAGACCAAGTAAGACGATTCTAACGAATTGAGCAGTGGAAAATTCTACTTTTTTTTCATTCTGAAGTTTTTTTAGGTAGTGTGAAGATAAGAAGATTTTTATACTAAAAAAAAAGATTTTTAAAAAATTGGAATAGTATCACAGTACTTTTGAACATCAAATAGTATAAAAAGTACCATCTTACCAATTTAGCCATCTCTGATGCAGTCTACTTAATTTGACCTACTAGCCAGTCAAACTAATAGTTATTTTATGTCCCTTTAGCTAAGATCACTCCCATTACGGAATAATAAGCTGAAGTCAATTCTACAAAAACAATGCAAGTTGTATACATTTGAATATATACCGTAAATAACGCTAATCAGATAACTCTAGAAAAATTTACAATAAGTGAGTTTTGGAAGTGGACCTTCTTACGGGTGATTTGACTTATTATAG
>NW_025808081.1:0-1070 GCF_022045245.1 Lucilia cuprina
GTTCTAGTTCAGTTCTAGTTCAGTTCTAGTTCAGTTCTAGTTCAGTTCTAGTTCAGTTCTAGTTCAGTTCTAGTTCTGTTTTAGTTCAGTTCTAGTTCAGTTCTAGTTAAGTTCTAGTTCAGTCCTAGTTCAGTTCAGTTCTAGTTCAGTTCAGTTAAATTGATTTTCCTTGTAAAAGGTCAATAATGCTCCATTATAAGAATATTACCCCTTGTCAAAAGAAATTAAATCAAAATTATCAATGATGTTTCAATAATTGTATTTAATACAAATGTTTGTAAAGGACAAAAAAATTATATTCTTTTTATAATATGAATAACAAATTAAGGAAGAGAAAATTTTCAAAAGAAGAAAAAATACCAACATAAATGCTTACTAACACTAATACCCACACACAGAAAACGCCACTGTTTGTTAAGTATTTCCGGTTTAACATGAACCAACAAATTGATATGAATGACCCCAGCAGAAAACACAACTAGAAAAAATAAAAGTATAATGGATACTGTCAAAAAAAAAAAAAACAAATTCCAAAATATTTATACTCGCACTTTAATGAAATGGTGTTTAATGTTGTAATACAAAAATATTCATATCACATCAGGTGGGAGTAAATCAATTTATTTATGTATAACGATATATTTCCTGTTGATATCCTGTCGATATGATTTTGAATTTGGTTGTGTTTTTTCTGTTCCTTGTTGCTTTGTATTCTCTTTATTTCTACTACACTAAGTGGATTTTCCTCAAGGTTTCCGGTATGTTACACAAAATTCGTGTTTATAACATAAAAGAGTCAACGGTAGTGACCTTAAATCACAGATTTGTCATTGGAAAAATTATATTTATTCACATGAATTTAATTCCTATATTGAGAAAAGTTTCCAAACTTATATGGTATAATTAAGAAATTTTTCGTATTTGTTTTTCCTTAAATTGATTGTGTTAGTTTAACATGTTTGTGGAACAGAACTAGAACTGAAGTAGAACTGAACTAGAACTGAACTAGAACTGAACTAGAACTGAACTAGAACTGAACTAGAACTGAACTAGAACTGAACTAGAACTGA
>NW_025808082.1:0-1085 GCF_022045245.1 Lucilia cuprina
GTTATTTAGTTATTTAGTTATTTAGTTATTTAGTTATTTAGTTATTTAGTTATTTAGTTATTTAGTTATTTAGTTATTTAGTTATTTAGATATTTAGTTATTTATTTAGTTAGTTAGTTAGTTAGTTAGTTGGCTCAACAATGTTAAGCTCTTTATATTTCAAAACGTTTAAAGCCGCAAAAAGCAAAGGCTTCATTCATTCTTTTAAGTTCCTTCATAATTTTTGAAAGTTCGCCAAAAACTTTTTTTTAAAAAAAAAAACTAAAACATATTACAAAAAAGTTCTTATTACAAACAAATGTCTAAAATTTAGACATAAAATACCACTTAATGTATGCAATTTCTATCATACAAAAAAACACAAAAAAGAACAAAAACAATCTATTGTTTTGTGCTGGCATTGTCCCTTTATGGAACTGCTAAAGAAATAGCCGTTACAGGGTATGAGAAGAGACAAGAAAAGGTTTTGAATGATTGGGTTGTAGTGACAATTTTATGCCTAATGGCCACATTAGAACAAAAAAAAAAAAAAAGATGCCACCAACTCAAAAGATGACGAATGAATGAAATGAATGCAAATAATATCAAGCAACCACCATATAAAGAAATCCCCTTAAGAAACTACTCATACTCCAACACTTGGTACACCTCATACTCTTAACTCAGGCATGATTGTATAGTGAATGTAACGAAAAACTAAATGCAATATAGAATTTCATGTTTAAAAACGAATGAATAAAAAAAAAAACTCACTCCAATTGTTTGTTGGTAAAAATGTTGAATTTCTTTTTGGTGTGTGTGTGTATTTTTAGAGGAAAATTATCATGTCACAGCATGTCTAAGTTTTTGTTATGAAAAGCTTTTTCTTTATTTGCAATTCCTAGTTATGTAGAAAAAGAAACAACAACGAATTACTTAAAGTAAAATTTGATGTTAGTTTACTACAATTGAAAATAACAAAGTATACAATTTGTTTTTGTAGCAAAGAAATAGTTTTGTTTGTTGTGACTTAAAGCATAAAGAAATATTTATAGAAAAAGTTAAGAATTTAAAGAAGTATTTATTTAGTTGCATATTTAACTTAG
>NW_025808083.1:0-1597 GCF_022045245.1 Lucilia cuprina
GGATAACATTTTTTTATAAAAAAATGTTATCCGTTTATTTTTTTCTATAGAAAAATGTTATTCTTTTCTATAGAAAATGTTATCCATTAACTTTTTTCTATAGAAAAATGTTATCCGTTAACTTTTTTCTATAGAAAAATGTTATCCGTTTACTTTTTTCTATAGAAAAATGTTATCCTTTAACATTTTTCCATAGAACACTTTTATCAGTTAACGGATGAAAAATGTAAATAGATAACATTTTTCTATAGAAAAATGTTAAAAAAATAACATTTTTCTAAAGAAAAATGTTATCCATTTACCTTTTTCTATAGAAAATAACATTTTTCTATAGAAAGATAAACTTTTTCTACAGAATAAAGTTTCCTTAGAAAAACATCATCTTCTTACATTTGGCTGAAGAAAAACTAAATCCTTAAAATTTCTTAATATTATTCTTATCCTATAAATCATTCATTAATCCCTTAATAATGTACAGTGCATTAAAATATTGAAACATTCAGTTACTTTACGTTTTTAAAACAGTACGAGAAAAGGATTCTTCTTCTTTTTTTGTTTCTGTTTTGTAACAAAATAAACATTCATTGTCTTAATAATTTAGCTCATAAAAATTCATTGTCTTTATTATCCTGTGAAATTGAAATCAAATCTCAGTGCAATATTCATATAACAAATAGAAAATACAATAAAAAACATATTAAAATAAATAATAGAATAAGAAAAGGTGTTTTTTTCACTGCTAACAACAAGAATCAACTAAACAATCAACTCATTCCAAACGACTGACAACTCCCGTGTGTTTGTTTTTTGAAAAAAAAGAAAAAAATTCAAAGTTAAATTGAAAATAAAATTCTGTATAAAACTTGTTACTAACTTTAACCCAAAGGCTGACTAACAAACAAAAGTTCTAAATATTATTTGCAATTGTGTAACCAAAAACAAGAGAGAGATAGAGCAAAAAAAAAAACAAAAATGTAATAATGTAAAATGTAACTCTGTATTCTACTTACTATCTCCATTATTTCTATCATCATCAACAGTGTCATCAGTGTGGTATTGTTGCAAATGTGAATGTGAATTCTAATACTAATACATATGTACATACATACTAATAATAATATCAATTTCAATACAAACACTAAATACGTAATGTTACAGGTCTCTAAGGATTTCTTTGGTCGTATACAGCGTAAAAGCGCTGCACAAACATTGGCAGAGGAATGTAAGTATTGTTGTAAAACAAACATATATACATACATATAACAAACAAATATACACCAACATAGCACACGTTTATACTGCTAGATATAATTTTCATTTTATTGTTTACATTGGTTGTTGTTTTCGATTCCTTTCCATTGTATTCATTTTAAAAAAGTTTATTTATTATGATTAAGTATTGGAGTAGCTATACGAAACAGAAGCTTAAAAGCTGGTTTTTATAGAAAATTAACTTATTGTAACAAATCGTGTTTGAGTACAAGATTTATATAGACAACTTTATACAATTGAACAAAACCGGCAGTAGAACTGAACTAGAACTGAACTAGAACTGAACTAGAACTGAACTAGAACTGAACTAGAACTGAACTAGAAC
>NW_025808084.1:0-1235 GCF_022045245.1 Lucilia cuprina
GTTCTAGTTCAGTTCTAGTTCAGTTCTAGTTCAGTTCTAGTTCAGTTCTAGTTCAGTTCTAGTTCAGTTCTAGTTCAGTTCTAGTTCAGTTTTAGTTCAGTTCTAGCTAATCTAATTTGATGAATGTTAAAATACATTTTAAACACTGTTTACCCGTCATACAAATATTCATTATTGTTTTTCTGGTGTAAAGAATACACTGTATATAAATCTTACACACATCTACTGGTACTTAAAGTCACTTCAAGAAAAATTGAGCAAAATTATGAGAAAAGTAGAGAAAAAGAAAAGTTTTACAAAAATCTAAAAAAAGCATAAATAGTTAAATAAGTATAAAAGAAATCATGGCACATGGGTGTTTGTTTTTTTCTTCGCCACAGACATATTTTCTTTTGTATACATTTTTTTTCTAAATTTATGCAGATTTTGTGCAATGATGCATGCCGTGAATAAACATATTCCGACTGTTAGGCACACTCTGCTTGACGCAATAAGCAAAAAATAAAACTAAAAAAAGAAAACAAGCCAAAACCAAACCGACTGCAATATTATTTTGTTACACGTAGCTGCTAAAAAGCCAAAACTTTATACTGAACACTACATTAATACGATACGCATGTTAAAACTGCTCAAGTTAAAAAATAAATATGTAATATGTATAAGTTTTCCTGTTGCAACACCAAGAATGCAAAATATCAAGCTTAATACTACTTGCTGTATAAAAGAGTTTTGAGGTATTGAAAAATATGATTTAGTTTATTTTTTGCTTTTTGTGAATATTTTTTGCCGAGGGCGCTAGAAGTTGGTCTGAAAGTATCTTAAACATTAAGCGATATGTTTATTTTTATTTTCTTTTGAGAGATTGCACTATGGGCATGAGAGCACGAATTCTTCTCACAATAAAATAAATTTCAGTTTGGTATACACACTTTTAGTGATTTCATGGATGAACTGAACTATAACAGAACAGAACTAGAACAGAACTAGAACAGAACTAGAACAGAACTAGAACAGAACTAGAACAGAACTAGAACAGAACTAGAACAGAACTAAAACAGAACTAGAACAGAAATAGAACAGAACTAGAACAGAACTAGAACAGAATTGGAACAGAACTAGAACAGAACTGGAACAGAACTACAACAGAACTAGAACAGAACTAGAACAGAACTAGAACAGAACTAGAACAGAACTAGAACAGAACTAGAACAGAACTAGAACAGAACTAGAACAGA
>NW_025808085.1:0-1493 GCF_022045245.1 Lucilia cuprina
AGTTCAGTTCTAGTTCAGTTCTAGTTCAGTTCAGTTCTAGTTCAGTTCTAGTTCAGTTCTAGTTCAGTTCAGTTCTAGTTCAGTTCTAGTTCAGTTCAGTTCTAGTTCTAGTTCTAGTGAATTCAATAACAGAACTTGTACATACTATCCAAAAAAGATTATTTCAGTTCTAGTTCAGTTCTAGTTCAGTTCTAGTTCAGTTCTAGTTCAGTTCAGTTCTAAATCTAGTGAATTCAATAACAGAACTTGTACATACTATCATAAGTCCAAAAAAAAAAAACATTGCACGCTGAACAGGGTTTAGAATATATTAATATTTTAACGGAAAGAAAAAAATTTCGAAAAAAATATTCAAATATCAAATATTTTTATCGTTATAATAAAAATAATATTAAAAATGTTGTTACACGAATTTATGGGGTTCGTCGATAACCCCTTTTCTAAAAAAAATACATTTTCAATTTAAACCAAAACATAACCGTTCTTACATATTTACAGAAGCCATGCATCTTCTGTCTTCTTCATTTATAGTCAAAAATATATCATTGGATTTTGTTTGTTTTATTTTAAATTTCCTGGTAACATAGAAACACAGAAAAAAATTCTTAAATTATGTCTTTTCTATTCTATTGAGTAAAATAAATATTCTTTTATCATTAAGTAACAACCAACAATGGGTTAAATATTCATTCATGGACTCATAAATATGGACAAAACGTGACTGTTTGTTTTCTTATCAATTTCAATGTAGAAATGAACGAAAGAACATCAATGCTTGTGTGTAGAAATCTATGCATGTATGTATGTTGGATGCCTTGTGTGTAGGTCGTTGTATGCTAATATTTGTTTACTTTCTTTATATTGTTTTTGAATATTGGCCATTTATTGGCCTAAATTTGTGTATTTTAAACGTATAAATAACCCAATGGTAATATATTCTTTAACCAATATATTTTGTTAAATAATGTACATAAATACATAGTATGTACATAGTTAGAAAGTGTCTGTCTATGTGTGTATCTGCATAATTTTGTAAATTTTATGTTTTATTTATTTTCGTTATGGGATTTATAGTTAAGTGTTTTTCATGAAAAAAATATACGATAAAATTTAAAAGTCCTACACATATACATCGTATGTATTTTAGACCATTTAAAAGGTGTAGTTGTATTAAATTAAGATGAAACCTTAGTTGGTGTTAATTTTAAAAGCCTGAAGAAGTCTATTACGATATCAATACCTCCTTTTATCATTCTATAGCTTAAGTATAGAAAACTATACACTGTAGACTAGACTATAGACTCGACTATGTAAAATAGAAAAAAACCATAAACTAGACTATATATTCAACTGTAGGCTAGACGTGACTATAGGCTGGACTACAGTCTATTAGACTATAGACTAGACTATAGACTAGACTATAGACTAGACTATAGACTAGACTATAGACTAGACTATAGACTAGACTATAGACTAGACTATAGACTAGACTA
>NW_025808086.1:0-1875 GCF_022045245.1 Lucilia cuprina
TGGTCATGTCGGTACATAATTCATCGTAATAAATGAATCAGTATATCGCTAATATACATGTTTAGCACTGTGAGGATTTGAAGGAAAGACTCTTTTGTGTTATTCTAACCAATTAGGAAAAAGGCGGTTTAAGAAATATTAGTGTAAAGTGAAAACTGTAATTTGTATGGTTATATGTACATATATTTTATAAAAATAGAAAAAAGATGAAACTGGTCAAATACAAATCACGTTTTCTGGTTTAATGGCTGCCCATTTGGTTTAGTATTTAATCTTTAAGCTCTTTGCTTAAAGGCCTATAGAAGTTCAACTTCATGAAATATCTACTATTAAATTCGATTAAAATACATTAAAATTATTATCTTTGTCGAGTGTTATATGGGAGATTTTATACAACATAAACCTGAAGGATGGACTTTTTATACTAAAGACAGCAAAATAAAACGTATTTATTTCTTATAAAGATAATATATACCTGTTCCAAAATATCATTCCTATCTAAAATTTTATTAATTTAATAAATATTTTTTAAATTAAAAACACAATTATTTAAAACATCCGATTTTAAAAATTAATAGTGGTTTTATTTCAAAAAAAGTCTTGTTACTTCATTTAAAAAATGGACATAATTTCACTTTCAATCGGAAAGGAATCCTGTTATAGTTCTTATAGCAATAATTGAAAAATTTAATGACTTCAGAAGTAATGAATTTGGAATCAAATAAAAAAGATGAATAACCTATGTTAAAATCATTACTTCTGTAAGCTACAAAGGAATAGTGCTGGAAAGGTTCGAGATTGTTTACAACAAACTCTCCATGAAGGGGCATGGGTGTTTCCTGGAGGAATTTGTCAGATTGTTAAACATAGGTCTTAATTTTAGACTGGTAGGCGTTTAAAAAACTTGGATGAGAATGAGCTAAAATCAAAAGATGAAGAACTCAAACAGTATTAAAGAAAATGGTTTATTAATTTTACTGTCAGGAATAAAAATATCATATTGTAAGTTTTGAATAGATTTTAATGAACATTAATAAATCGAAAAAAGTAATATTTTGCTTTTAAAAAAGTTCAAAAAAACTTAGATTTTATACTTATTTCAGGTTTAAACTAAAATGTGTCACATTTTCTTAAAGAATACGTAGATCAAAGCAAATTATACTCATTGATAATAGCAACTGAAATAATTTTTGACAGACATTTCATCTACGAAAATATGGTTTTTGTAGCATATGTATGTATGTATGTATGTATGTATGTATATATGTATGTATGTATGTATGTATGTATGTATGTATGTATGTATGTATGTATGTATGTATGTATGTATGTATGTATGTATGTATGTATGTATGTAATCTTTCCTTTAATGGTTCCGGTCGAATTTCGGCCGCAGGGCGAACTCTACTGACAATAAATAGGTTTTTAGGTTACAAATAATAATAAAAATAAACCACCATATAAATAACCTACCTGTCAACTTCTACCTCTCAAAAATGATTTACTACAAATGTATGAATATTTTTGTGTATAATACCCCATTTACACATACACAAAATCTAGTACTTATGAGATTTCGAGCGAAATCTAGTCGATTTTAACTAGATTTCCCATTCAAAATAAAATCTACTTCGTAACTAGATTTCGTTAAAATCTACTCAAAATCTAATAGTATTTAGTGATGCAACTCTGTTTTTCCTGAATAATACTAAAAAATACGACGCTGTACAAGAAACAGAGAAAAACAAAAAGAGGAAACAATAATTTAAATGTCGACAAAATTTTAATAAATTGAAAAACATGCATGAAAACTTTATTGCAAATAAAAGGTAATGTTATATTTCAATATCTAAATTTTTATTATAAATAAAATAT
>NW_025808087.1:0-1640 GCF_022045245.1 Lucilia cuprina
TCTAACTTGTTTTTTTTTTTTTTTTGATTTGTACCGCTCTATATGATACCTTCCAAACTACAGCATTACTGTAGTTTGGAAGGTATCATGCGTTTACTCTGACATATTTTAAAAACTTTTTAGAAATGTCCAAAATCTTAGGCACATAGATTTTGATAAGATATTTAAAAAGTTAGAGCACTCGAGCTCCAATTTTGTTCTAAATTTTCATATTGATTGTTAAGTTACTTGTACAAAATTTTATGGACCTAGCTGTTATAATATTATTTAATTCATATGGGAGGTGCCACGCCTACTAATGGGATTATTGTTAAATTGACCATAAAAAGTCTAAAGACTTTAACCTTAGATATTACTTATTTTTTATAGACAAAAAAATATTTTTACAAAAAATATCGCTTCAGTCGTTTTCACGTCTATAAATTTTAAATTATTAAATAAAATTTAATAAATTATACCAAAACATAACGACCCCATTATTTTCCGTCTGCTCTATTTAATAAAATTTTTCGATTTACTCAACAAATGTAAATGGTTTTAAATATAATGAATAAATATTGCACATAAAATGCACATGAATATAAAATGCATACCAGTATACGTACGTATAATAGTAGTTAGCAATTTAAATAAAGTTTGTTTTAATTACAAAATGTCCTGCTGATGAGTTAAACTACTTTCTATACACACTTCCATTTATGACGCATTCATATGCATACATAATGGTCGCCATAAACTAACCTATACACACACACTAACGCTGTGTATTGTATTGTTGGAAAAAGTGGATATAAAGTCGTACATCCGATTAAATGGAGGACATTGAAATCCTTATGCAAATCCTTTTAACTACTTGTAACAAGTTTAAATAACATTTGCCAACTGAATGTAAGAGATAAAGAGAATGAGAGATAAAGACAAAGATTTCATTTAATTCCAGTTTATATTGTATTTAAATGTTCTACAGGAGTGGTAAAAATAGTAGTAATATCATTTCTAATCTGCTTATAAAATCAAATTAATTTCATAATTCATGGAAAATCTAATTTAGGCAGATTAATACTTAAAAATATTTCTAATTAAATTATTGGATATGAAACTACCCAATAAGCAAAAACCTTTGAAATGATGTAAATATGTATTTGAAAACCTATTCAAATTTCATACATAGCTTTTGAGAACAAATTTGAAAAATTTTGTTTTCAAATGGAAAATTATGGCCTTCTCAAACAAAAAGGCATTTAGAAATCAAACGTATTTTTCAAATGTATTTCAAATTTAAAAAAAAGGCTAGAGGTAAGCTTGAAACTTAAAAAAAATTTCAAACGTATTTCAAGTATTCTTTATTATTATTTTCATACATATTTCAAACCCTAATTATAATGCTAACTATTGCAAAATTCATATATTTTTTACATCACCTGAAAATAAAACATTCATACATTTATTTTAGCATATTTTTCTTTTATATCTCCGATTATTTCTCCTATATTTAACGTTTTTTCGCTCTCTTGCTGTAGAAAAAATGTTCTGTTTTTTAGATAGATAGATAGATAGATAGATAGATAGATAGATAGATAGATAGATAGATAGATAGATAGATAGATAGATAGATAGATAGATAGATAGATAGATAGATA
>NW_025808088.1:0-1095 GCF_022045245.1 Lucilia cuprina
CTTCAAATGGACCATTTTTTAGACGAACACATTATGCCACAAATGATATACCAAATTAAAGTGCAATCATAATTCTTTAAAATGATGCATAAATGACTGTCATAGCATAAAAACTATCAAAGTTATTCACAACCATATCGGAACATCAAATTACCGCCTTTTTAAACCTGGGAAAATAATTCTACCGATCTATCCAACTGGCCATTTTCTAAAAATACATTATGCAATAAATTGTATACCAAAACAAACGGCAACTATAATGCTTTAAAATGGTGCATAATCGACTGTCATAGCGTGAAAACAGTCAATGTTATTTGCAGCCATATCGGAACCTTAAATTACCGCATTTCCAAATCTGTACCAATAAATATACCGATCTATCCAATTTTTGTAAAAATTCATTATGCCACAAATAATACACCAAATTAAAGTGCAATCATAATGCTTTAAAATGATGCATAAATGACTGTCATAGCATGAAAACTGTCAAAGTTATTCACAACCATATCGGAACTTCAAATTACCGCCTTTTTAAACCTGGGAAAATAATTCTACCGATCTATCCAACTGGCCATTTTCTAAAAATACATTATGCAGTAAATTATATACCAAAACAAATGGCAATTTTAATGCTTTAAAATGGTGCATAAACGACTGTCATAGCGTGAAAACTGTCAATGTTAATTGCAACCATATCGGAACCTCAGATTACTGCGTTTATTAAACATAGAACAATAATTCTACCGATCTATCAAATTGACCAATTTGTAAAAACACACATTATGCTACAAATGATATACCATATTAAAGTGCAATCATAATGCTTTAAAATGATGCCTAAATGACTGTCATAGCGTGAAAACTGCCAATGTTATTTGCAGCCATATCGGAACCTTAAAATACCGCGTTTTTAAAGCTGTGAAAATAATTATACCGACCTATCCAATTAGCCATTTTCTAAAAATATATTATGCAACAAATTATATACCAAAACAAATGGCAACTATAATGCAATAAAAAGATATATAAACCACTGCTATAACATGAAAACTATAAAAGATATTTGCAACCATATCGGAGCCTTAAATTACCGCA
>NW_025808089.1:0-1197 GCF_022045245.1 Lucilia cuprina
TTGTTGTTCTATGTTAAAAACACTGTGATTTGAGGTTCCGATATGGTTGCAAATAACTTTGACAATTTTTATGCCAGGACAATCGTTTATGCATCATTCTAAAGCATTACAGTTGCACTTTGTTTTGTTCGATTATGCACCATTTTAAAGCATTAAAATTGCCATTTGTTTTGGTATATAATTTATTGCATAATGTATTTTTAGAAAATGGCCAATTGGATAGATCGGTAGAATTATTTTCCCAGGTTTAAAAAGGCGGTAATTTGAAGTTCCGATATGGTTGTGAATAACTTTGAAAGTTTTCATGCTATGACAGTCATTTATGCATCATTTTAAAGCATTATGATTGCACTTTAATTTGGTATATCATTTGTGGCATAATGTGTGTTTTTACAAATTGGTCAATTTGATAGATCGGTAGAATTGTTGTTCTATGTTTAAAAACGCTGTGATTTGAGGTTCCGATAAGGTTGTGAATAACATTGACAGTTTTCACGCTATGACAGTCATTTATGCATCATTTTAAAGCATTATGATTGCACTTTAATTTGGTATATCATTTGTGGCATAATGTGTTCGTCTAAAAAATTGTCAATTTGAAGGATCGGTAGAATTTTTGTTCTATGTTTAAAAACAATGTGATTTGAGGTTCCGATATGGTTGCAAATAACTTTGACAGTTTTTATGCCATAACAATCGTTTATGCATCATTCTAAAGCACTACAGTTGCACTTTGTTCTGGTGTACAATTTGTGGCATAATGAATTTTTACAAAAATTGGATAGATCGGTATATTTATTGGTACAGGTTTGGAAATGCGGTAATTTAAGGTTCCGATATGGTTGCAAATATCTTTTATAGTTTTCATGTTATAACAGTCGTTTATATATCTTTTTATTGCATTATAGTTGCCATTTGTTTTGGTATATAATTTGTTGCAGAATATATTTTTAGAAAATGGCTAATTCACAGCTTTAAAAATGCGGTAATTTAAGGCTCCGATATGGTTGCAAATATCATTTACAGTTTTCATGTTATAGCAGTGGTTTATATATCTTTTTATTGTATTATAGTTGCCATTTGTTTTTATATATAATTTGTTGCATAATATATTTTTAGAAAATGGCTAATTGGATAGATCGGTAGAAGTATTTTCCCAGGTTTAAAAAGGCGGTAATTTGAGGTTCCGATATGGTT
>NW_025808090.1:0-1789 GCF_022045245.1 Lucilia cuprina
ACTGAACTAGAACTGAACTAGAACTGAACTAGAACTGAACTAGAACTGAACTAGAACTGAACTAGAACTGAACTAGAACTGAACTAGAACTGAACTAGAGCTGAACTCAAATTTCTGTTAGTTATTTACGATTTTTGTTAGGTTTGCGCAAAAAGAAAATAAAACAATTCCTATTTAAGTAGCTTGTGGTTATTCTATAAATTAATATTTAAAGTTAAATACTTTACAAAAAGTATTTATTATTATCGTTTTTTTTAATCTTAAAAACTAAGAAAAAAAATAATTTACATGTCTTTTTTTAATTGTTTTGTAATTTCTTTTTAATAATATAGAGGAAGTGTTTGGAAAAAAGCAAACGTAGTAAGAAAAATTGTTCAATAATATTACAAAATAGTACAAAATTATTTAAACATTTCGATTTCTCTCTAATATATATATATATATATATATATAGTACAAAGAATCGGTTTGCGATGACGTTGTTTTGGAATTGTTTACAAAAAAGTTTAATAAATTTCTATATAAATATTTTAATAATTATTTCGCTTAATATTGAATTCATATGTTTTCTTTTAGTTTATAAGGTGGTTTAAATTACATTTACAACATAAAAAATATGGCTTTATTCGGGCTAAATATAAAAAAGTGTACAAAAAATAGCAGTTTGTAAAAAAAAAACATAAAAAATTAAATATTAATGGAAAATATTAGCACAAATTAATTAATACTTCGCTAAAAAAATACTTATATTTTCTTTTAAATATATAAATAAAAAAAGCTTTGTAATAAATATAAATACATACACCTATAAATTTGAAAGCTTAAACTTAACTAAGTTTTATTTATATAAAAAAATAAATTTATAAAAAATAATAAAAATCATAATAAATAAGTCAATATTACCTTGGTTTAATGCTTCTATGTTTATTTGCTTTGTTTTTTGTTTTTCTTTGATTTAAACATTAGCTATGGGTGCTTTGCGCGTCATCGCATCCCGATTCGACTTGTCCTACACATACTGAAAATTATGCGAAGCAGCCGCTGATTCCTCACCATTGCGCAGCAATGGTTCTTGTTCTATAGTTTTATTTGCTTGTACATCATAATCGTAATAGTTCATCCAATCGATACGTTTTGGTTTAAACAAACCAAAACATGTACATTCCAGAAAATCGATTAAATTATTGAAAGCACCACGAGTAAATGGCGACTGACCATTGCGTGCTTGAAAATGTCGATATCTTCCACGATTCATGCGTTCGTTAGTGGTCATGCCTAAACATATAACTTGATATGTTTGACAGATGGTAAGTAGTATGACCCAGGACATATGTAGCAGAGCGTTGGCCATGACCCAGCCAATCCAGGCGTTACAGTCACCAATAGCACGTAATGCGGCAAGAAAATCTTAAGAGAAGCATATGGATGTATATTAGTGTATAGATTAGTCTATTCAAAAGTCTAGTCTATAGTCTAGTCAATAGTCTAGTCTATAATCTAGTCTTTAGTCTAATCTATAGTCTAGTCTATATACTAATCTATAGTCTAGTCTATAGTCTAGTATATAGTCTAGTATATAGTCTAGTATATAGTCTAGTCTATAGTCTATAATATAGTATGTAGTCTAGTCTATAGTCTATAATATAGTCTGTAGTCTAGTCTATAGTCTAGTCAATAGTCCAGTCTGTAGTCTAGTCTATAGTCTAGTCTGTAGTCTAGTCTATAGTCTAGTCTATAGTCTAGTCTATAGTCTAGTCTATAGTCTAGTCTATAGTCTAGACTATAGTCT
>NW_025808091.1:0-2015 GCF_022045245.1 Lucilia cuprina
AGAACAGAACTAGAACAGAACTAGAACAGAACTAGAACAGAACTAGAACAGAACTAGAACAGAACTAGAACAGAACTAGAACAGAACTAGAACGGAACTAGAATAGAAAAAGAACAGAATTAGAACTAGAACTTAACTAGAACTGAATTAGAACTGAACTAGAACTGAACTAGAACTGAACTAGAACAGAACTGGAACTAGATTTGACTACGATTGAAAATTTGTACAGAAAGTATAAATTAATTTTAATTTTTTTTTCATTTTCAAATTTTATAATTTTTTTATAAGTATTTTATGTTAAACGTGTGTTCTTTCATATCCTGGGGATGTAATTCGTTTTAATTTCCTCATAACTCATGGTATCGTTATGTTGGGTTTTGTTTTTATTTTCATGTATTTTTCCAAATAACTTGTAGTGACCTTTAAATGTCGTTTTGTTACTTTTTACTAAAAATATACTTTCAAGTAAATGTGTGTATTTTAACATTTTATTTTAAGGGCGGTTCTAGCAAACAAAATAAATCACAAATATTTTATTAATACCAAGAAAATACTTGAGGTTTTTGTTGGATTTAATTTCAATATATTTATTTGATTTAAGCTAAAACTCATTTACAATTGAAATCTTAAGGTTTTTAATGTGTGTCAAGTAAAGGCAAGACCAAAAAAAAAAAAAACGCAATCATAAATGATTTATGTGTTCAAAAATTATATTAAACAAGTGAAATAATAATAAAGCACAAACTTTTCATAATAAAAATATAATTGAAATGTAAAGAAATCAAAATCAACAAACCCTGAAATGTTGTAAAGAAAGTTTATTTGTTGGAAAACTTGTTACAAATTGAAAGGTTTTATTGAAAACATAAATATTTAAGAATTTAATTAAAGTTGTTAATTTTAATGAAATTAAATAAAAATTTCTGATTATTGTGTTTAAAACTAACTAAGTAAACCACATAAGTGGATGGTTTCTTTATTTAAACAGTTCTAAGCATTTCGTGGAGTTCTATAAATAGGTTGTCAGTTCTAATTTTATCTACAATCACTTTAAACTCTGACGTCAAAGGCCCTTTTATAATATAACAAACTCCTTATTTAATAAACTTTTATTGAACACTTTTAAAATATTTTTCCTTTATTGAGCCACAAATCCAAACAAATATATTCAAAGAAACAAACATTTTTCAAAAAAAAACTTTCCTTTATAAAACATTCTTATCTAGATTTTAAATAAACATTTTCGTGTTTAAACTTAAGCCCTATGATTTCAAAATTTTCATTAATGTATATTCCTTTGACTATGAATTTTTACAGCAAAACACATACACACAAAAGTGTTAAACCAAAAACCAGCAAAAAACCCACCAAAGATCCTTGACATGTTTAATTAAGTGAATATAATTTGTTTACATGCATGCGACAAAAATAATGTTCATATTTATGTATTTTTTATATTTAAATATGAAATTTTATACGCATTATTATTGATAATCAGCTGTAATTACACACACTTATACGAACGAAACGATAGACAGTCTGTTGGACAGACAGACGGATCCATTTATGCGAGAACACTTTTATATTCAGTGTCTTATCATGTGCAGGTATAAATATACTACATATTTAACCCAACTGTAGTAATTGTTAATAATTATAAATATTAAGAAAGTGTTTTTAAACGCTTAAGGAAAATTTTTTAAACAATGAAAAGGATGCTTCCATAAGGCTGATAATCTGAAAATCCATAAAACTATATATAAGTCAGAGAGATTGGAACTAGAACAAAACTATTGTAGAACTAGAACAGAACTGGAGCAGAACTTGAACAGAACTTAAACAGAACTAGAACGGAACTAGAACAGAACTAGAAAAGAACTAGAACAGAACAAGAACAGAACTAGAAGAGAACTAGAACAGAACTAGAACAGAACTAGAACAGAACTAGAAGAGAACTAGAAGAGAACTAGAACAGAACTAGAACAGAACTAGAACAGAACTAAAACAGAACTAGA
>NW_025808092.1:0-1054 GCF_022045245.1 Lucilia cuprina
TTTAGCAGCTTTAGCCGCTCTTATAGCTGCTGGTAATCTGCGTGGTGTTGCTGGTTTTGTAACTTCTACAGATTTACTTTGCTGCTGCTGAGGCTTTGAGTTTTCTTTTGAAGAATTTTCAAAAACTAAAGTAGAAATTTGTGAAACATTATTGGAGGATTTTCTATGGGAAGCCATGTTAAGAGATTATTTTTTTTTTTATAAATGTCAGTTTGCGTGTTATTTTGTATGATATGTGTGTGTTCATTAAAATTGCAAAATTAACTAAAGTAATTTTAGTTTTAAAATGGTTTAAGAATGAATGTTTATTTATCTTTTTTCATATTCCATTTTGTTACTGTCATTCGTAATAATAAAAGCGCACACAAAGGAAATTTTGTAAATAAAGAAATTAGGGTTTGGTTTACACATGTTTGACATTTGCTGTCATGTTTAAAAAAAAACTTGGGAATTACCGTTTTTATAGGATTCAGGGTCGTTTAAAAAGGGTTTTAACAAATGTCTTCGAATATATTTTCCGTTTTAAAATTTTAGTTGTAAGTTAAGCAGATATTGAGGAAGTAGCAAAATATATTGAAATATTTAAAGTTTATTATTATTAAATTTTTAGGAATCAACAACTTTTTGTAAACATTTAGGAGAATATGGACTAGACTTTAGATTAGACTTTGGACTAGACTATAGACTAGACTATTGACTAGACTATTGACTAGACTTTAGACCAGACTTTAGACTAGAATATAGACTAGACTATTGACTAGACTATAGACTACACTATAGACTAGACTATAGACTAGACTTTAGACTAGACTAGATTATAGACTACACTTTATACTATGCTATAGACTAGTATAGATAGAATTAGAACTGAATTAAAACTAAACTAAAATTGAACTAGAGCTTAACTAGAACTGAATTAGAAATGAACTAGAACTGAACTAAAACTTGAACTAGAACTAAACTAGAACTGAACTAGAACTGAACAAGAACTGAACTAGAACTGAACTAGAACTGAACTAGAACTGAACTAGAACTGAACTAGAACTGAACTAGA
>NW_025808093.1:0-1755 GCF_022045245.1 Lucilia cuprina
TTGTACACCAAAACAAAGTGCAACTGTAATGCTTTAAAATGATGCATAAACGATTGTTCTGGCATGAAAACTGTCAAAGTTATTTGCAACCATATCGGAACCTCAAATCAAAGTGTTTTTAAACATAGAACAACAATTCTACCGATCCTTCAAATTGACTATTTTTTAGACGAACACATTATGACACAAATGATATACCAAATTAAAGTGCAATCATAATACTTGAAAATGATGCATAAATGACTGTCATAGCATGAAAACTGTCAAAGTTATTCACAACCATATCGGAACTTCAAATTACCGCCTTTTTAAACCTGGGAAAATAATTCTACCGATCTATCCAACTGGCCATTTTCTAAAAATACATTATGCAATAAATTATATACCAAAACAAATGGCAATTTTAATGCTTTAAAATGGTGTATAATCGACTGTCCAAGCACGAAAACTGCCAAAGTTAATTGCAACCATAGCGGAAGCTCAGATTACTGCGTTTGTTATACATAGAACAATAATTCTACCGATCTATCAAATTGAATAAATTCTAAAAACACACATTATGCTACAAATGATATACCATATTAAAGTACAATCATAATGATTTAAAATGATGCCTAAATGACTGTCATAGCGTGAAAACTGTCAATGTTATTTGCAGCCATATCGGAAGCTTAAAATACCGCGTTTTTAAAGCTGTGAAAATAATTCTACAGATCTATCTAATTAACCATTTTCTAAAAATATATTATGCAACAAATTATATATCAAAACAAATGGCAACTATAATGCAATAAAAAGATATATAAGCGACTGCTATAACATGAAAACTGTAAATGATATTTGCAACCATATCGGAGCCTTAAATTACCGCATTTCCAAACCTGTACCAATAAATATACCGATCTATCCAATTTTTTTAAAAATTTATTATGCCACAAATTGTACACCAAAACAAAGTGCAACTGTAATGTTTTAAAATGATGCATAAACGATTATCCTGGCATGATAACTGTCAAAGTTATTTGCAACCATATCGGAACCTCAAATCACAGTGTTTTTAAACATAGAACAACAATTCTACCGAATTAAAGTGCAATCATAATGCTTTAAAATGATGCATAAATGACTGTCATAGTATGAAAATTGTCAAAGTTATTCACAACCATATCGGAACTTCAAATTACCGCCTTTTTAAACCTGGGAAAATAATTCTACCGATCTATCCAACTGGCCATTTTCTAAAAATACATTATGCAATAAATTATATAAAAAAACAAATGGCAATTTTAATGCTTTAAAATGGTGCATAAACGACTGTCCTAGCACGAAAACTGCCAAAGTTAATTGCAACCATAGCGGAACCTTAGATTACTGCGTTTTTAAACATAGAACAACAATTCTACCGATCTATCAAATTGACCAATTTGTAAAAACACACATTATGCCAGATATGATATACCAAATTAAAGTGCAATCATAATGCTTTAAAATGATGCATAAATGACTGTCATAGCATGAAAACTGTCAAAATTATTCACAACCATATCGGAACCTCAAATTACCGCGTTTTTAAAGCTGTGAAAATAATTCTACCGATCTATCCAATTAGCCATTTTCTAAAAATATATTATGCAACAAATTATAAACCAAAACAAATGGCAACTATAATGCAATAAAAAGATATATAAGCGACTGCTATAACATGAAAACTGTAAATGATATTTGCAACCATATCGGAGCCTTAAATTACCGCAT
>NW_025808094.1:0-1737 GCF_022045245.1 Lucilia cuprina
TATAATAATAAAATATTCAAAATATCAAAGTTCATTTATATAACAGTGATTTGATGGTGGGTATAAAAGATTCGGCATAGCCGAATATAACACTCTTACTTGTTTAAAATTGTATGTCTTTTAAATATTGCTGTTTATATAACTTTTTTGAAATTAAAACAAAAATTTAAAATTACAATATGTTCATCTCTTACTTTATCAGTTGATTACACGAAAAATAAATCTGAAATACTACATTATATGTATGAAGGATATGTATAGATACGATATGATTATCCATATAAAACCTCTATTTGTAAAATTTGTTCACAGGCAGCACATGCAGTGCCAAGAGGGAAATGAAATCTTATAAATTTAAATAATTTACCTTGCAACAAAACATGCCGACATAGAAAAACAAATACACATAAAAGCCTGTAGATTTTCCGACAAGTTTACTTGGCAATCTATTCGATAAAATCATTATGCACTATGATTTAAAATAAAAATTCTCTCTCTTTTCATTTATACGAAATCTTTGCATATTACAAAATACATATGTATGTATGTACGTAGAATACGATTCAAAGGCATGGAAATATTTTTACAGAATTTTCTCACTTTTACATGAGTTTAGCATTTTATTTCATGATTTTTCTTTAGAATCCAACAAGCTGGGCTACTTAAATGCTCTTTCCACTCCAGCAACGTACAATGAATAAATATAATCGTCGTCATAAGTTTAACATTCTTATATTTCCTAGACGTGGGCTTTGCGTCGGGTATAAGCCAGTTTGTTGCAAAACTATGTATATGATGATGCTCCTGCAAGTAACGTTTGCCAAATCGTTTGCATATTTTCTAACTATTTTTACCATTTTAGCTTATGACCAATTTTGTATCCAAATTTTTGCCAATAGAAAAAAAGTGAAAAGAAGAGAAAGCAAAGAATAATAATCATAAAAACATGAAAACATATTACCTTAGGTACAAATAGAATATCTTGTACTAGATTTTGTTTAAAATGTATGAGTATTTTGTTTGATTTTATTTTTTGGCAATTGTTTTTTATTATTGCTTACTCTTACCAATTTTTTATATTTTTGTTTCTGACTATACTTGTGGAAATCACGTTTCATCGTAAATCATAAAATATTACAGGTATGAATGGCTACAGACGAAAAAGAAAAGATGGAAAAATGGATATCTTAACAATATGTATAACTATCTATTACTTGCGGTTGAGTTGAAAATAACCAAAAGTTTGTTAAATTATTTAAGCAGTTTTTATTTAAACCTATGTATACTAAGTCTGTTAAATAATGTTTTTATCAAAAATTTGCATTAAATAGTAATATGGTTTTAATCATACACTTTATATCGTTTGATAATGCGGATTATAGAATAAACTGTAGCCTGGATTATTAAATATAGAATAGACTTAAGATTAGAATATAGCATAGACTACACAGTTGACTATAGCTTAGACCATAGATAAGGCTATAGACCAGACAATGTAGCCGGTGTACTAGGATAGACAATACACCAAACTATAGACTCGAATAAACGGTTTATTCTATAGTCTAGAAGAGTCTAGAATAGTCTAGTATATAGTCTAGTATATAGTCTAGTATATAGTCTAGTCTATAATCTAGTCTATAGTCTAGTCTATAGTCTAGTCTATAATATAGTCTATAGTCTAGTCTATAGTCTAGTCTATAGTCTAGTCTATAGTCTAGTCTATAGTCTAGTCTATAG
>NW_025808095.1:0-1677 GCF_022045245.1 Lucilia cuprina
CTTTCGAGAAGATCGCTATTTAAAATCAGCAAAATCGGTCCAAAATACCAGAGATATGAGCAAAAATCTGAGACAACCTCTGAAAATTTCATAAAAAATTTAGATTTTTTATTCATACTCAGAAAAAACTGTAAATTACAACAACAGAACACATAATCATACGGTAAATTTTTTATTGCACTTGTTTATAAAAACAATGCTGAACATGACGTCACGATACAAACAAGGAGTATGTTGTTATTGGTTAGAAACATAAAATTTAGTATGTAGGAACGGATTAGGTTCGAAAACTTAAAAGGGGATTTTTTTGTTACTTTTTCGTTTGAATTTTCTACAATATTGGACATAAAAACATAATATTAAACATTAAAGGCCTGAGGTTAATGAAAACCTATAAAAAGGGACTTTTGGTACTTTTTCGTTCTTCAAAAGGTACTTTTTGAAATAATATATAATATTGAACCTAGAAACATGAAATTTAGAATGTACGGCCTTGACTAGGTAAGAACCTTTAAAAAGGGACTTTTTGGTACTTTTTTCGTTCTACAAAAGGTACTTTTTGAATTTTCTATAATATTGAAGCTAGAAACATGAAATTTAGCATGTAGAGCGTTGACTAAGTAAGAACATATATTAAACCCAGGATCGGCAGACATATACTTCTACATTTTGCACTTGTATAAGTGAAAGAGCGTAGAAACAAGAAATGAGAAATCTGGAGTTTTTTACAGCGCTTTAGCGTTTTTTAGCGTTTTTTTAAGTCTGAATTATATGATATGAGTAAGAAAGAGTTCTATATTCGGCTGTGCCGAATCTTATATACCCTTCACCATGATGTGTTAAAAAACTGTCATTACGAATATTATTACTAAAAATCAAAAAATAACAATTGTATCCCATTTTATACGATCTAAATTAACCCGGGCTCTACATGCTTAACTTCATATTTCTAGGTTCAATATTATGGAAATTTTAAAAAGTAACTTTTGAAGAACGAAAAGGTGCCAAAAACTTCCCTTTTATGGGTTCCCATTTAATCCAGACTCTACATAATGTTACTAGGTTCAATATTATATAAAATTCAAAAAGTTCCTTTTGTAAAACGAAAAAGTATCAAAAAGTCTCTTTTTGCAAGTTCTTACCTAGTTAAGGCCCAACATGCTAAATTTCATGCTTCTAGGTTCAATATTATAGAAATTTCAAAAGGTACTTTTTGAAGAACGAACAAGTACAAAAAGTCCCCTTTTATGTGTTCTAGGCTAATCCGGGCTCTACATACTTAATTTCATGTTTCTATGTTCAATATTGTAGAAAATTCAAAATGTACCTTTTGTAGAAAGAAAAAGTACCAAAAAGTCTCTTTTTGCAAGTTCTTACCTAGTCAAGGCCCAACATGCTAAATTTCATGCTTCTAGGTTCAATATTATAGAAATTTTAAAAAGTAGTTTTTGAAGAACAAAAAAGTACCAAAAGTCCCCTTTTATATGTTCTGGGCTAATCCGGGCTCTACATACTTAATTTGATGTTTCTAGGTTCAATGTTGTAGAAAATTCAAAAAGTACCTTTTGTAGAACGAAAAAGTACCAAAAAGTCCCTTTTTATAGGTTCTTACCTAGGCAAGGTCCTACATTCTAAATTTCATGTTTCTAGGTTCAATATTATAGAAAATTCAAAAAG
>NW_025808096.1:0-1330 GCF_022045245.1 Lucilia cuprina
AATTTTATCGTGGATTTTTATTTTTAAAATACTAGGTAATTGTTCATCATATGATAATGTGTAAATTAGAATATTATTGTATGTTTCAATAAGTAATTTTATATATTCCTTGATTTTTTCTTGTTTCGAAGAAATTGGTCGACTTTGTAATACTCTTCTTTTTATTTTGTAAAAGTTTTTAATTAGTTCATCAAATCTTTCTTTTTGAAAATTAGACATTTATTACTAATTTTGTATTTTCCATTATAAAGTTCAGAATTATTAATGTAAATTAAAATTTTATTAAATTTTCTTTTTTTTCAATGTTTATAATTTTTCTTATTAATATAAAAAAAATTAATATATTTATTAAATTGAATATATTAAAATATGTAAAATATATTAATACTATATAAATTTAAAATATTAATAAATTTTTAGTACATAAAAATACAATATTATAATAAAACTGATCTATAATTATGATCTCAAGTGTAATGTTTTAATGTTATTATAAGAGAAATACGCTAAAATAAATTACTGGCCTGTTGAGACGACAAAGATGATGAAATTGATGTTGTTTCAGCGATAATACAGCAGTCAGTTGAGATGATAGTTATGTTGTTATTGTAGCAGCATTGGCTTTGCTGAATTTCTTCCACTCTCACTCTCTTTCACTTACTGTTGAGACGACAAAGATGACGAAATTGATGTTGTTGTTAGCTCCACACAGATGACAAAATTGATGTTGTTGCAGCGATAATACACCAGTCAGTTGAAACGATGGTTATGTTGTTGTTATTGAAACATTGACTTTGCTAATTTTCTTGCACTCTCACTCTCTTTCACTTACTGCTCATTTCAATTTTTTTTTTTTTTTGTTCATTCTTGCTTCTTCTTTATGATTGCATTTTTAATAATTTCTTACTGAGTTGTTCGTTGTTCTATTTTAGCATACTTTTATTGATAGTTCACTTCTCTATAAACTGGTTTTATTATACATTGTAGGTTGTTTGTTTTTTTTTTTGTAGTTCATTTTTTTTTCGGTTTTTTTTTTTAAATTTTTGTTTCCTTTTGTTCTTTTCTTTCTTATTCTTTTTTTTTTTTGTTATTATTTTTGTAGTTTTATATGTTGTCTTTTTTTTTTTGTGTACAGTCTATGCACTTGTTTTTAAGGGTTTTTTTTGTAGGTTTTGGAAAAAAATTTTCAAATTTTGCCAAATTTGTTGGAGTTTTAGCTTATTTTTTTTCAAAAGAGCTTTTCTTATTTATTGCTGTTTTTGTTATTATTGTAATTTTGGTCACCAAAAACAGGAAAATTTTCTTTTAAATTAATTTTCAATATTTTTTT
>NW_025808097.1:0-2328 GCF_022045245.1 Lucilia cuprina
ATCTATCACTTTCATGAAAATAAGATTTTTATAGCAAAATATCCAAAAAACTATCCCGCAACAGTGACATACATTTCAAAAGAAACAAGTAAGAAAGTATAGTCGGACCTGGCCAAATTTCATCCAATGCGTGCGTGCCAAATTTCATCCAATTATCTTGAAAATTGCGACCTGTACCTTGTGCACAAGGTTTACATGGACAGCCAGCCAGACGGAGGGACATAGCTTAATAGATTTAAAAAACGATTCTGAGCCGATTCTAAACGATTCCGCACTAAAGTGGTGTAGGGTATTAAAACTAAAATTCTGAATGTAAAACTCTCTATCTTATTCAAAAATTGCTTCCAACTTTTATTTAAGTATATATTATTTTCCATTATTTGTATTTGTCTCAATTATTCATTGGTAAATTCGTTATTTGAAAAAAATATTTTTAAGTTTTTTTTTTTTCTCAAAATTTGAAACTAATTTTCAGTTTTTTCAGTATATTTAATCTTTTGTAGCCTGGGCAACGTCTAAAAATATTGACGAACAGTACATTTTTTGTGCAAAAGATTTTCGTATCTCTCCAGTGAAACGGTTTATTTGTTCTATTGTTCCGTGATGTTCTCAGAACGTAGTTGATGATTTGGGATAATGTTTTGAATGTTATGATTTTTCTTTGAAAATCTTTCTCATTATTTTGGAGATTTTACCATCACTCGACAAAGCTTTAAAATTAAAACGATAGATGCAGTAGTGTATAGTCTCTAGTCTATAGTATAGTGTATAATCTAGTCTATAGTCTTGCCTATAGTCTAGTCTAAATCATCATCCCAAATGATTAGCTATAGGAAATTGAAATGTAGAGACATTTTTAATTGACTCAGTATGAAACTCCATGCAATCTGTTCCGTCCATATTAGTTAAATATAAGATGAAGCGACCAAAATAACATCGTTTCTTAAATAAAGGTTTGCTTAGTGAATGTTTTACTATAAATAGGAATATTTAGATTCTTCAAATGGCTACCAGGTTGGCCTATTAACTCGTTGTCAAATCAACAACAATTCGTGCTCAGTGTTGAAATACATACACTGTAAAATAACTAGAATGTAGTGTAAATTTTCAAAATGATAAAAATGGTTTACAATTTTCAAAATCTTCACACTGTTATAAGTACTATATATAGTCCGTGGACAAAGCTTGGTATGTCGATACGACGATAAACATTATTTCATTAAAATTTAAAAAATACATGCATACATAGTTAATCTTTATTTATTAAACCAATTCAATTTTAAAATGTGTTTTCAAAATTACTTACTTAACAATCTTTAAAAACACTCTTGCTGTCTGAACTTGTAACAGCTTCTCAAAAAGATAAAAGTAGCAAACATCTTCAATTTCTGTTGATTTAATCATAATTTTTTTTTTTTTTTTTTTTGATTTTATCTTTTAAAATAAAACTGTATACATATCACTTAAAATTAAAAATAAAAATGTCATGAAAAAATAAAACATATTTTACTGTCATTTAGTTCATCACTCAAATCAAATATTTAACATGGGCTTGTGAATACGCAATTACAACATTCATTTCATTCATAATGTAAACAATTTTTACACCAGTCCTATTTTCATTACAAAAATAAAATAAATATTTAAACATTTCACACGGCCACTCAAAAAAAAAAAGAAAAAATCATAAAAAATATAAATTTATGACCAACCAGCACATAAATTCTGGGATTTGTAAAATTGCCAACGAAAATAATTTCAAACGTTTTTTTTATTTAAAATTTTATTGTTGCTTGGAGATTTTAGTATATTATTTTGTTTTTGTGCGATTTTATTATTTCTTTAAGTGTAATTTTTTTTACTATTTTATATCATAGCACTGCAAGCTAAACATTTTCTTTCAATTTATTCACATTGAAAATTTGAATAAACACAAATTCAAATTATTTTAATTAATTTCCAAAGGCTATTTTCGTGAATCTGTATGTTTTTTTGCAGTTGTGTTTATTTTGGCCTGCTTTGTAACAATAACTGTAGTTTAAAGTTAATAATAAATAAAAGTTTTTAATTAAACTTTAAACTAAATTTTACCTAAATGCTGTTTAACAACATTTTAAACTAAAAGTAATTAAAAACTAAGTACAAATTTTATAAATTATACCTATTTTAAATTTATATATTGTAGTGTATTTGAAATACTTCTATATTCAATATACCTTTTCAAATCTATGTCAAATCCCTTTTACGCTAACAAAGGTAGGAACATAAAACCAATTTGCATTAACAATGTTAATACAAAACAGAAGTGGCAAATGTAAACAGAATGAT
>NW_025808098.1:0-2801 GCF_022045245.1 Lucilia cuprina
CAGTTCTAGTTCAGTTCTAGTTCAGTTCTAGTTCAGTTCTAGTTCAGTTCTAGTTCAGTTCTAGTTCAGTTCTAGTTCAGTGCTAGTTCAGTTCTAGTTCAGTTCTAGAGAAAGTTTATCATACGCCATGTTGGACTAGATACCTGCATTAAAACTGCTTTAGTTTGGTTTTAGTTTTTAAGTTTCAATGTATTTTCTTTATTCTTAATGAATGTCACTTTAAAATAAACACACGCCTTAGGAAACATATTAGTAATTGTAAGTAGTACAAAGAAGAATTTAATAGAAATAAGTATATGAAAAACTAGTATATTCAGAAAAAAATCGCGTTTTGGAAAACAAATTTTTAAATAAATTAAAAATCTTTTAGAAATTCCTTTAGTTCACCTAAACGTATGATTGTTAAATAATTTGTAGAAAAATAATCATACGCCATATTAGACCAAACTTCTGCATTAAAACAGTTTATCTTTGGTCTTAATGCAGAATTCTGCATAAAAAATTCTAATAGAAATTCCTTTAGTTTTCCTAAACGTATGATTGTTAAATAATTTGTAGAAAAATAATCATACGCCATAGTGGACCAAACTTCTGCATTTAAACAGTGTAACTTCGGTCTTAATGCAGAATTCTGCAGTGTCATTGTATTTTCTTGATTTTTTTCACGAACGTCACATTCACAAAGTTTACATATGCGTATGATATTAAAGAAAATAATCATACGCCTTAGGGATCAAAACTATTAATGTTTGCTTCATTAGATACAACTTATGTCAATCGCTATAAAAGTATGTGTGCTTAATTTATTATGCAACAAAATTAATCTTATAAGTATCTTAAAACTTTGACATTTTTCATACAAAATAAATGAACTGTAAAAAAATTTTAAATCTGGTATTTTTTTCGATGCTGTCAAGTTAGTATATTTAGCAATAAATGTTATCACTTTTTTAATTTATCGTATATATATGTATTTAATATATTATTAAACTCTAATGTAGGAGTAGTAATACGTGTGTATCTAAAAGTTTTAGTAAATATTGAAAGTGTTTGACTACACAAATATACTTGTGAGTATGCATATTAAGAATTTTTCCATATGCTAACTAATGCGCATAAATTTATTGCCAAAAACAAACAAATTTTTATTTCGATCTTTTCAACATTTTCAAATCACTTAAAATGCAAATCTTTTGAATTTGTTAAGGAAAAAAATACGGAAAAACACACAGAAAATTGCTTTAAAATATGCTGAAATCACAGAAAAACAAATAAATTTTGTTGTATATATTTGCAAAATAAAGCTGAAATGAAAAACCGACAAAACAAACAAGGATTTGACAAATGTGTCTAGAGTTAATAAAAAACAGATTTGTATGCATATAAAATAACACTTAGTATATAGAATAAGAGAGAGAGAGAGAGTGAGAAACATACAACAACAACAACAAAAATTTTATATTTATGCCACATTTGCCAGTGTGAGTGGTGTTGAATGATTTTTTAAGTGTTATGTAGACAGATTTCGTATTTCGGTTGTAAATATAAACTTGTCACTTTTGATAATTGCTTCTTGTAGATTTATGAAGGCACTAAATTTGAAAGTATAAAAAAATTTTGTAAAACAAACTAATTTAAATTTAATTTACAATCTTGTGTTTCTATTTACAATTTTATTTATATTTTTTCTCAAATACTCTTTATTATCTTTAAGAAACACTATGACTGCTGTATTTTCTTTTTAACTAAAAAACTTTTGGAAAAAAACTTAACAGTATTCATTTCCTGGCCAGAGGTTATAAAACCATAACAAAATAAACGTTAACGTAGCCATAATAAACCAACAGTGGTTCTAGCTACAGCAACAAACAACAGCTAGAACCTTAAATATATACTTACGAAAAAAAAGTAAATATTCTAAAAATAACTTGGCTGTAAACACACTTAATTATACTTGAGTGGAGCTAGCAACCATCAGAATTGCAGTCATTATGTGTTAAAGTTATTGGGAAAACGGAAGGAAACTGTTAGTGGTGCAACTAGTATTTGTTGCAAAGATTTTCTCTAACATTGGTTGTGTAAAAGTTTCTATTTCTAGTTTTGTTTACAATTTGTATTTTTCGTGGTTTTTAATTGCGAATTTCTTGCTAATCAAGTGTTTATTGGCAAGCACGAAATTGTGGGTTGAAAAACTTAATAACGCTCTGGTAAATAAAAGATTATTTGGGTATATAGAAAAGTAAAATTAAAAGGAAAGTTGTTTAGTTTGAAAGGAAATTGTTAGAGTGTAGAATTAAGGAACTAACACTGAGTACGGAAATGTTAATTTGACTAGATTAAGTGCTAAATGGACATTGGAATGTAGGAAATTGTTGTAAGGAGGATTTTAATAAAAATCATGTCATAACTGAAAAAAAATCTACATATTTTTATTAAGAACTCGTATTTTTAGTTCAATCGAATTTATTTTAGGGAAAAATAAAATTTTTAAAAAGTGTATTATCAGAAAAAAATAATTTTTAGTAATGAACTTTGTGTAAAATAAGATTTGTGTAAAAATTAAATTTTAATTTATTAGTCACATTTCTAAAGAACTATCACATTTAAAGTGAAAAAATTAATTTGTAATGAAAAAAATGAATAGGTATAAATTTCATGAACAAATTTAAATTACAATCAAAGGTCAGTTTTAGCTAGAACTGAACCAGAACTGAACTAGAACTGAACTAGAACTAAACTAGAACTGAACTAGAACTGAACTAGAACTGAACTAGAACTGAACTAGAACTGAACTAGAACTG
>NW_025808099.1:0-1982 GCF_022045245.1 Lucilia cuprina
AGAACTGAACTAGAACTGAACTAGAACTGAACTAGAACTGAACTAGAACTGAACTAGAACTGAACTAGAACTGGACTAGAACTGAACCAGAACTGAACTAGAACTGAAGTAGAACATTTTATTTTAATGTTGATGGCAAAAGAATAAGATTGTGGGACATAAACATTCAATCATATTCTTGGAAAATTGCTGAAATAATTTGGTATCACTTTCATTTAAAAATTAACCATTTTTAAATATTCATTAATATGTTGAAAAAAGTTAAAATTTTAATTAATAGAAACACAAAATAAACTATTTGTAACGAGTGTTAAAAATGCCATTTGCTGTTTTGCGTTTTAAAAATAACACAACAGTTAATCAAGTATTTTGGTCAGGTCAGTATTTTTATAGCGGTTTAATGTTGACAAAGTTTTTTTTTTTCATTTTTTCCCTTTCGCGAGATTGTAACAATATGAAATAAATTGTCAATATCAATATAGAATTGTTTAAGTGCGTGTGCGAGTGTGATTTGTAAGTGTATGCGTAATTGTATATGTTTCATGACCAACAACGGTTAACCAGAGAAAAGGCCACAAAAATGCCACGGAAAAATCCCAAACTAAAAATCACATGCAACAGAAAAAATAACAATATATAGAGTACAACAAAAAACAAATAATTGGTCAAGTGGACAGCCACACAAAACCCCATTCCACCATGCTCTCTAAAAAAAAAAACGGCAACAAAAAAGTTTAAAACAAATGCACAACAACAAATAAATAAAAATTCATCAATGAATTGTAGTAAACGAATGAAAGGTTTTAAAAACCGGGAAGGACAAAATAGAAACAAATAACAATTGTTGGATGGAAACAGAAATTGTTAAACAGGAAAAGGAAAGCTTTCAGCAAAAAAGCTTAAGAGTACGATAAAAATATTTAAAAAAGAGACTTTATTAATAAAAATCTACGAAGAAATATTTCAAATAATATTTTATTAAAATAAAATTTTCGTATAAATTAATATTTGATATTTAAATAAGGGTAGTATTAGGGCATAAACAACAGCATCAGCAGTAGGAGGAGTAAATTTTTATTATATTTCAAATAATAACTGCTAACCAAATCAAAAATAACAACAGCAACATCAGTAACCAAATAAATGAACCCAAAAAACAAACCGTAAGTGAAACCAAGCTCATCAACACAACAACAAGTCTACACATACACACAAACAAAAACACATATTCAAACAACCAATTTTCAACCCCCTCCATATAAAATCCACTTAAAAACTTACAACTACTCTTGAAACTACTGTGTATGAGTAAACATTATAAACCAATACCGCACATAAAGGTTTATTACATGAAGAACTTTTTTCCCTTTTGCCCTTAGAGAATTAATTCAATAATTTCTCTTAACACTCGAGTAGTCCTGTCCAGACCATATATATTTGTGTTTGAAAGTAAAATCAACCACTCTCTTTTGATATACATATATGTATGTATATTTTTCCATATTAAACACTCTTTGACAATGGCGTTCTAGCGTATATGAACTCTCTTTTATTACAAATCATGTCCTGCCAAATATCCCTTGGGAGTACTTTGGAAACTCATTGCAAAAGCATTACAATAATTTCATTTAGTTTTTTATTTCTACAAATTCTTTTCACAAATGTTAAAAAAATTACATAAAAAAGACAAACTTTTTTCCACTGTTTTGTGGAATGTGCCAGATGAAGAGGAAGTAGATGAGGTATTAAGCACACACACGTAAAACCTACCCCGTTATTAACCCAATAAACCAAGTTATAAGCAGACCCCTGCCAAGGAAAAATCTTGTTAACCAACGGGTACACGGGGAGAAAAACTACAAAGAAATTCCATCATCTAGTTCAGTTCTAGTTCAGTTCTAGTCCAGTTCTAGTTCAGTTCTAGTTCAGTTCTAGTTCAGTTCTAGTTCAGTTCTAGTTCAGTTCTAGTTCAGTTCTAGTTC
>NW_025808100.1:0-1343 GCF_022045245.1 Lucilia cuprina
TGAACTAGAACTGAACTAGAACTGAACTAGAACTGAACTAGAACTGAACTAGAACTGAACTAGAACTGAACTAGAACTGAACTAGAACTGAACTAGAACTGAAGAAAAGGCAAAATACGTCTTATGAACTGGAAGTGAAGTTGAAAAATTTGCGTTTTTGTTTAACCGATGAGTAATTTTCATATTCCACACAACAACCCTCTAAATATTTGTTTCAACATCCGGTTGGTGTTTTTGATAAAAGCTATGTTGTAAAGAAAAGCTATAGAAAAAAGAAAATTTAGTACATACAACCACCATATTTTATAATACATTAGGATTTAGAAAATTCACAGTAGTTGTTGGCAAAATATGACATGTTTTGTAACATTTTACATGTAGTATATTATTTTGTTTTAAATGGTTAATACCAACCGTTTGTTGCTATTAACAAAATGGTAAATGTTTTATCAGGAAAATTCCATTAAAATAATGTAATAATATTTTAATATTAAAATTATATCTGGAATTTTTGTTAAATGTATAAACCATAAATAAAATAAATATATTCAATTATAAAGACGTATAATTAATTTATGAATATACAGAGATTTTTTCACAAAAAATTTACAGCATAAATTGTATTGTTTCTTTTTGATTAATACATATTTTATTATAATATTAAACATTTATTAATAAAAAACGCAAACAATTTAAATAGTTGTTGAATACAAAATTGATATGAAAAGAGAGTGAATTTTAATAATAATATAAAATTTATGTTGCAACACTAGTGGGAAGGTTATTAGCAGTATTGACAGTAGTATGTAGGTTTTTCATTGGAAAAATGTATCAGTTAAATTCTAGTAGCCAAAGGTTTCGTTCTAATAACGATTTGCATTATATAATTACAGCAGTTAAAGTTAGAGATTTTAATATTCTAAACTATTTTCTGTCTCACACCTGTCTAGAAAAAAATCTCGCATCATTTATATACATTATGCATCACACTTGCAAAGAATTAAAAAATTAAATAAAGTAGCATCAGACATGACTATAAAGTATTTTTAATTTAAATTAAACAAACTGTCAAATACAATAAACAACATGCATGTGCATGCACACACATACACAACGATAAATCCAGCAGTTCGTGAGAGGAAAACCAAAACACACAGGCAGCATATTTTATATTCTAGTTTATTGTCTAATCTATAGTACAGTCTAGACTATAATAAAGGCTCGACTATACACTTAAGTCTATAGACTAGAACATATACTAGAGTATAGACTAGGCTATAGACTAGACTATTGACTAGACTATAGACTAGACTAAAGACTACACTATAGACTAGACTATAGAC
>NW_025808101.1:0-1164 GCF_022045245.1 Lucilia cuprina
TAAGTTCTATTCCATTTCAGTTCTATTTCCATTTAGGCCTTGCATCTGCATATTTTTTCTATTATACAAAATTTTTAAAAAATAAAATAAAAATTTATAAAAAATGCATAAAAAAAGCTTTATATGTAAAAACTTTAGACAGGACTACATTATATGACATGCATGGTAATGCACTTGAACCCACACAGATGTTTACTGTGATAAGAATACCTAGACATACTCGTTTTTGTAACTCTCATATTCATACAAATTTACACATTTATATTTAAAATACATAAATATATGTAATTTAATCTAGAGTGAGAGAAAGGGAGGGTGATAGAACAAACGGAAATAAGTATGCAAAACATATGTTAAAAGTTGTTGAAACTTTTATGCAACTTAAATGCATCGCTTCCAAAATAAAATAAATGCTGATGGGAACAAGAATTTAACAAAAAAGTTGAAAAAACTTTTACAACAGATAGTAAGTGAAAATACAACGTTGAATTTAGGAATTATCAAACAACGAAATTGTATTCTTAGGTAATTGCATTTTAAAACAAGGCATCAACATGACAAGCTCTATTGTTCACCTCTGCTTTGAAACAGTTATAACGTTACACTCACAAATATCAACAAAATATCCTACATGTGTATAAATAAACATTCAGACATATTGCAAAATTTAAAGAAATCTTTATAATTTATTTTACACTTTACTCGACTAATTTACTTCATGTACTCATATTTATATGTATGTACTCAGTCCAGTTATTTTTTCCATAAATACATTAATATTTTTTTTTCAATTCTACTTCTCTTTCTCTTATTTGTATGAAAAAAACTAATTTATTTTTTTAACTTTTCGTGCAAACTACTTTTTGTCAAATTAGTATCCTTTTTGCAAAAAGTAAATAGTAGTTTTAAAAGTAAAATAAATTTTGAAGTAGTGGCAGAGTTTTGAGTATTTTAATACGCGCTTTATCAATATTTTATTATTGGATTTTTTTTTAAATTTTCTATTTTTATACTTGTTCTAGTTGTGTTCTAATTTAAGTTCTGTTCTGTTCTACTGTTCTAGTTCTGTTCTAGTCCAGTTCTAGTTCTGTTCTAGTTCTGTTCTAGTTCTGTTCTAGTTCTGTTCTAGTTCTGTTCTAGTTCTGTTCTAGTTCTGTTCTAGTT
>NW_025808102.1:0-1109 GCF_022045245.1 Lucilia cuprina
TTGGTACTTTTTCGTTCTTCAAAAGGTACAAAAGGCTTTAAACACATCATGGTGAAGGGTATATAAGATTCGGCACAGCCGAATATAGAACTCTTACTTGTTTAAATAAATATCATATTAAGATTTTTATTAAGATTTTTTAAATAAATATCAGCAAATTTTCATTTAACAACAAAATACTATGTTCTATGAAATACAATTTTACATAGTTTTATTAAAATTTTAAAACCACAATAGTGCGGAAGGTATTTTTAGTTTGTGCTGCTAATTGTAACGTCCAAAATATTGGTCCTTAAGGTATGGGTTCAGTATCAATTTCTGAGTCATGGACAGACTGTATATCCATATAAAAATATAACTTGATGAAATTTTGTTTTTACTTCTCTCTCACGTCCATTATTCTTTTTAAAACATTCACCAAATTTTATTAGAATTGCTATCAAGCTTTCCACTTTCAGAAATTAAATATACCCCCTTATTCATAAACAGATTTTTATTTTAAAAACAATTTATAAATCAAATTTCGTATGGAAATTTTGTTTTATAAACCTTTTATAAAATAAAATGTTTATGAATAAGGAGGATACTATTTTAACTTATTTCTTAGTATTTATATGTGTCTTTCTCGAGGTCGTGATTCCATTAAAGTGGTATTATTGTAAATAAAGAAGTCTTTAAAAACCTGTATATTTGTTCTCAAAAACTTATGACCTGAATATCTATTAGTATGTGCCTTCTCAAAGATATATTTTTTGTGCATATTTTTCACATTCATAGTGCATATTTTCCCATTTTATAGTGCACTAGCTAAATGTACCCGGCGTTGCTCGGGTTTTCTTCGATTCTTACAGATATTATATAGCTCTTGTTAGTTATGAGGTTAAAAATTAAAATGGTCATAAAATATTACTAATGTTGATTAGAGGGTTTTTAATGACTTTTTGTTTTTGAAGTTCGAAATTTCGATTTGGTCATCATTATTTCCAAAAAAAAAAAAAATATGTGTAAGCTAATATTAAGTTTAAGAAAAAAATAATAGTGCAAAAATGGTAGTTATACAGTTGATAAATCTAACTGGATTTTTTGAATAAAAAAAGGTGGATTTATCT
>NW_025808103.1:0-1103 GCF_022045245.1 Lucilia cuprina
AAAAACAATGTATATCGGCCATTGTTACCAACAGTATTGATATTAGACCTTATGTTAATGTGTTTGTTTTTGGGAAAATGTATTTATCACTATTAGATAGTGGTGCTACTATTACTTGTTTTGGAAGTGATTTAGCAAAACAAATAATGACTGAAGAGCAATTCATTAGAATGAATTGAATAAATTTTTAGGTAAAGTGAAAACTGCGGACGGAAAACAACAGGAAGTGACTGGTTCAATAGTAATAGAATTATCCTTCGAGGGAAAAACTAAAAGGCTTAAAGTATTAATAGTACCTAATTTGAAACAGAATATTATTTGCGGTATGGATTTTTGGAATCTTTTTGATATTAGAATTATACCTACTATATCTGAAGTATCTACATTAGCTGAAGAAAAAAATTATTATCCATGTTCTCCGTTACAACGACAAAAATTGAATGCTATTATTACCCTATTTCCGTCTTCTGAATGTGAAGGTTTAGGGAAAACTACATTAGTCGAACATATTATTGACACTGGGGACGCTAAACTTCTTAAACAAAAATATTATCCTATATCACCTGCTCGGGAAAAACTGCTGTGTGAGGAAATAGATAGAATGATTGACTTAGGAGTAATTGAAGAGGCGAACTCGTCACCATGGTCATCTTCATGAGTATTAATAATTAAACCAAATAAAATCAGATTTTGTTTAGATTCAAGAAAGTTGAATGAAGTTACGGTAAAAGATGCTTACCCAATGCCAAATATAGATGGTTTAGTTTCACGTATACCACCAGTTAATATCATTTCCAAAATTGATTTAAAAGATGCCTTTTGGCAGATTTGTTTATCTGAAGAATCGAAACAAAAAAACTGCTTTCTCCATTCCAAACCGTCCATTATATCAGTTTTGTCGTATGCCATTCGGACTTTGTAATGCACCTCAGACAATGTGCCGTTTAATGGATAAGGTAATTACTTATGATTTGAAAAGTCATGTCTTCGTATATTTAGACGACTTATTAGTCGTTTCAAATTCATTTGATGAACATATTTTACATTTGGGGAAAGTAGCTGAGCAGTTACGAAAAGCTGGACTGACAATTAATATTAAGAAA
>NW_025808104.1:0-1144 GCF_022045245.1 Lucilia cuprina
TGTCCGTTTGCGTATACGTTTGCTAAAGAGGCGATAGTTCCTAAACAAAAGGAACTAAAAAGCTAATACTTTCCACAGATATTTCTTACTGATTTTTACTGCTTGAAACAGCAGAAAAATTGTTTCACTCTAGCACCCTATAAAAACATTAACGTTCATATCAGTCTTAAAACAGGGTAACGAAACATGACTTCAACCTTTTTAAAATCAAAGTCTTCACAACCAAATTTCAAGAAAAAGACACTCCGTTTGATGGTGGTTATATATCATTCGTTATAATCGTATAAAACAAAAAGTCTTTATTTCTGTTGTTATTGCTCGAGGCTAATTGGTCTCTTCTAAATTAATTTATACATAATTAAAAGAACGAAAGGTGATTTCGAAAGTAATATCTACATCTGATAAACTGTGGTAATCTAACACTCTAGTTAGAATTGGATGTGCTATTCGAAGTTGCCTCTAACTTTTCAGCCATTATTGTAACTGCCAGCAATTTTTTCGTAGGAAAACCATCCCAAAGTTTACATATGTATTTTCGTTAGCAATTTATACACTTAATACTTAATTCAGACACATATTTATATATGCATGTTTTGTTATTTTATGCAACTTTTACTGCATTTTTACATATGTATGAGTATTGCAACAAATACTCACAACAAGAACACCCACAAAAACATAATAATAGCAACCTACAATACACTGCAGTTTTATTTATTTTTTATTTCTTGCATTGTTGCATACATATATAGTAAAAATTACAAATAAAAAACTTAAGAAAGTGACATTGTATTTTTTGGCTGGTATTTAGTGGAAATATATTTTTACATAAATTTAAACAAAACGTATAAAAATTGTGTTGGATTATGGTTGTATGTGTGTGTGTAAGATAGTTTTGTTGTAATAATGACTACAACTAGAACAGCAGAAACAACAATATGAAATTGTAACAAAAGTGTATTGTAGTCATCTGACTATGTTTACGTTCTGCAGCATGTGATGGTTAGTGTGTAGAAAATGTGGTGCTTTAGTTTTGAAGTATTGGGTAGGGGTTCTAGTACTTTTCTAGTTGAGTTCTTGTTCTTGTTCAGTTCTAGATCAGTTCTAGTTCAGTTCTAGTTCAGTTCTAGTTCAGTTCTAGTTC
>NW_025808105.1:0-2233 GCF_022045245.1 Lucilia cuprina
AGATAGATAGATAGATAGATAGATAGATAGATAGATAGATAGATAGATAGATAGATAGATAGATAGATAGATAGATAGATAGATAGATAAATAGATAGATAGATATACTAGTTCATATAATAGAACATATTCTTGTTCATAGACTAGACATTCGAATGATAATTAAAGGGTAACTCCAAATCATCATCTACGGACTTTGTTCTTGACTTAGCTGAAGTCTAATGACTTCTTTATTTTCATTCGTATAATTTCATAACAGTCACCCTGTTCCAGCACCCAAGATGTTTCTAATTTCTTCTTAGTTTTCTCCCTCTTTTTTCGCTGTTCCTTAACATCTGCCCAAAGAATCATGCAATCATCTACGAATTTTTGTCTACTTGTTTCTGTTTTTATCTCTTCTAAACTTGACATTTTGATGAATGTTCAAACATTTGTTTTATTGTCTTCAATTCTAATTCAAATACATGAACTTGTAACTTGTGTTCGCTCTCCAACTTGCATGTTGTATTTGTATTTTAATGACAATATCTTGATATACTAGTTCTTTTTTTCTGACTTTATCTCTTAAGGTTGTGAAGATGTTCTTTATTTTTTTGCAAAGCTGAATAACAAAAGAAAATATAGGAAAAAAAGCCCTTTGAATGAAAAGATAACAAATAAAAAGAGTTGTAAAATGACAAAAAATAAATATGTTGCAAAAAGAAAAATGTGTAACTGACAAGTTAAGCATGATATTGTTAAAAAAAAAAATTTGGAATGTTAGAGGCTATGGTTGTACTCTACCGGGTTAAATTTTTAATACAGAAGATTTATTTTTTGGAAAAGGATTCTTTTCGAATATAGATTTCGAATTGGTATTAATGGCGATTTTGAAATGAAATATCAGAACACACGGATATAATAAACTGACTCCAATGATACTTTACAACATAAGCTATTGTCGTTATTTATCTAAGCGGAGAGTATTTTCCAAACTTTACTGAAAACAACTGTAGTGTGTTTCCATTACTAATTTATGATATTTTGATAAATCTACAAACATTTGTTTTAATACCAACATCCATCTTAAACCATTGCTACCATGATAAAGCGATATTTGTTTGATACTTATGTATCGTCTAACTGCAACATAAACTTTGAAACCCTTTTTTCAAGCTTGACAAGAAGAGGAAGAACACAACAAAAGACAAAAAGAAAAAAAAAAAAAAAAAAAACAACTAGGAAAAACTGGAACTGACAAGTGTGTTAAAAGACCCTAACAGATTGTAAGAAAAACTTGGTTTTGTATTTAAGTTTTATTTTTTGTTTGTTCCATCAACAGCAGTCAAGAATAAAAAACAAGTTTGTTGCTTAAGTCTTTTGTTTTGTTACTTTTTTATTTGCGTATTTTTATTGTTGCTTTCTTAGAAAAAAAAATAACATAAATATTTATGTTTTTAGTATAACAACGAAATGTATGTGTTAATTTAAATGTTTAAAAGTGTGTGGGTTATTATTTTTGTAAATGATGTCTGTTTGTAAGTCGAGAATTATTACATTTTGTTAAGACAATTAGATTTTTATTATGTTTTTGACGCCTATATACCGCTGTTATTAGCAACCAGTTAATAGAACTTTAGAACAAATTCAACCATATATTATGTTAGCAAATTTTTATTTGCAGTTTTTTTCTTTTTATAACCCTCCTTTCTTGATACACAATTTACTATTGTTTTTTTTTATTTTTTGTTTAACACTTAAATTGACCACAGAACATTAATTATTTAGTCATTATTATGAAATGTTTCTGACAATTTGTTACACACTACATACACCCAGTTTTAATTTAACGTAACAAACAATAGAAAGTATTTTAGCTGAAATTTATGTTCTGCTTGAACTAAGATGTGAGGTTGTAATTCTGGATGTAGTAGTAGCTTGAGAGAAAAATATTTTCTTTAGCACATGGAAGATTAATTGGCAAAATAATATTAACGCTATTCTAAGCACAATATCACTTAACACTGGAATAGTAAAACGTTTTACGTTATGAAAAAGACTAGATGTAAAATCGGTATAAATTGATTGTGTTTCGCAGTTATTGTGGTACTGATATTTACAGCTGAATTAACACTAAATTAGAACAGAAGTAGAACTGAACTAGAACTGAACTAGAACTGAACTAGAACTGAACTAGAACTGAACTAGAACTGAACTAGAACTGAACTAGAACCGAACTAGAACTGAACTAGAA
>NW_025808106.1:0-2173 GCF_022045245.1 Lucilia cuprina
TCTAGTTCTGTTCTAGTTCTGTTCTAGTTCTGTTCTAGTTCTGTTCTAGTTCTGTTCTAGTTCTGTTCTAGTTCTGTTCTAGTTCTGTTCTAGTTCTGTTCTACTTAGAATTCTCTAATTAGTAATTATCTTATTTTATATTTCTTGGTTGTAGATAAATTTGTTCATAAATTTTACTTCTTCTTGTATTATTTCTAGCATAAATTAAAACAAATAACTGCAACTCACTTTAAAAATTTACTTTAACGTAAAAAATATTAATTTCCTTTATGTCTTGCAATGCAACGTTGAGACTGGTTTCATAAATAAATATTTGCATTTTATTAAATACGAAAAAACACATAAAACAAGCAACTTAAAAAAAAGAAAAAAAACTATATAATATTTAAAATAAAAAAAGTAGCATTTTGCATAAATTTGAAAAAAACCTTTATGGCTTCTTAACTTGCAACGTAAGAGTCTAACAACAGTAACACCGTAAAAAAATACTAAAGTAAACTTTGTTGAAAAAATGAAGAAAATCTATTTGCATATATGCAAATCATGGCAATTTTATACAATACACAACATGCAACACTTTTCCTTTTTTTTGCTTTCCTTTTTTTCCGAGATATAATTTTTTACTTGTCTTCGTTGCTTTGAACGCTACAAAAAAATTGTAGTGAAAAATGAAAAATTCACAAAAATCAAAATCATCACACAAATTATAGAAAAAGAAATTGCAAAATTCTTCGCTTTGTAAAATCTACAATGTTTTAGTTTTTAAATCTTTGCAATTACCCAGGACAGAAAAACGCAAAAACCACCAATGAATTACGCCTCAATTGTTATATGAAATTGTAGTTATTTTTTTGTGTAGTTTTGAGTTTGTATTGAAAATTTAGTTAAGAAAAGTAGCAACAAGAAGAAACTTTTGTATGCAGAAACAAAATTGAGAAGAACTGGTCATTTAGACTTTTCACTGAATAACATTTTCATATAATTTAAGTCCTAAATATTTGTCAATATTGTCATAAAACAAATAATGAAATGAATTTCGATATAATTCTTTTTTTGCAAAACGAAACTACTTAGTAGCAAAGGATTCATACTTTTCTTCAAAACCTCACATTACCACACACTACTGTAGGGGCTCTTACTTTTGGTAAGAAAAAACCAAATCCTTGTCTTTTACAAAGTGCTTCACTTTCTTGTGCAAGAATTTACATTTTTTTTGTAACTTCACTCTCTCTTGTTTTTTGGACTATTGTAGTTATTCCTCTAGGTCGAGTGGTTTAATTGCATTTCATTTCAATTTTAAGGTTTTTCATTCTTTATGTTTTTTTTTTCGTTAGCAGTTTACAAGTTTTATTGTTTTGGCATGTTCAAACTCAAAGTTATTTTAAGCCAATTTTTACTTTGTGTTTTTTAGTTCTTTAGTTATTTGTTGGAAAATCATTTTAGTTTCATTTTAGTTTAGTTTTTGTTATTGTTGTGTTTCGTTTTGTTTTTTATTCTAAATAGTAAATTTTATTTATTTTTTCTTTAAAATTTATGCACATTTTTCATAGTGAAATGAAATTTTTTTTATTAGAGAGTAAGTTTTAGGATTTAACTGCAATCTGTTTGCTTGCCACTGGTAATTTTATTTATAATAATGGGTTTTTGTGGCTGAAATGTTGTAACAACTGAACTAAAATTAAATGGAATTTTTGGTTAAATAACTTTCACTATTTTGCGGGTAAATAAATTAAATTAAAAAAGGAAAATAAGAGTGAAATTTTAAGAATATTTTTAATTGGTTTCCTAAAAGTATGCAAAAGGGACATTTATGTACCACGGCCTGGGTGTAGATTATGGAAAATATTTAATTCCGAAGTAATGGTAAATGTTGAATTTTAGTTAATAAACTATAGAACTAGAACAGAACTAGAACAGAACTAGAACAGAACTAGAACAGAACTAGAACAGAACTAGAACAGAACTAGAACAGAACTAGAACAGAACTAGAACAGAACTAGAACAGAACTAGAACAGAACTAGAACAGAACTAGAACAAAACTAAATAGAACTAGAAGAGAACTACAACAGAACTAGAACAGAACTAAAACAGAACTAGAACAGAACTAGAACAGAACTAGAACAGAACTAGAACAGAACTAGAACAGAACTAGAACAGAATTAGAACAGAACT
>NW_025808107.1:0-1306 GCF_022045245.1 Lucilia cuprina
ATAGATCGGTAGAATCATTGTTCTATGTTTAATAAACGCAGTAATCTGAGGTTCTCATATGGTTGCAATTAACTTTGGCAGTTTTCGTGCTAGGACAGTCGTTTATACACCAATTTCAAGCATTAAAATTGCCATTTGTTTTGGTATATAATTTATTGCATAATATATTTTTAGAAAATGGCCAATTGTATAGATCGGTAGAATTATTTTCCCAGGTTTAAAAAGACAGTAATTTGAAGTTCCGATATGGTTGTGAATAACTTTGACAGTTTTCATGCTATGACAGTCATTTATGCATCATTTGAAAGCATTACGATTGCACTTTAATTTCGTATATCATTTGTGGCATAATGTGTTCGTCTAAAAAATGGTCAATTTGAAGGATCGGTAGAATTGTTGTTCTATGTTTAAAAACGCTGTGATTTGAGGTTCCCATATGGTTGCAAATAACATTGACAGTTTTCATGCCAGGACATTCGTTTATGCATCATTTTAAAGCATTGAACTTTGAACTTTGTTTTGGTGTATAATTTGTGGCATAATGAGTTTTACAAAAATAGGATAGATCGGTATTTTTATTGGTACAGGTTTGGAAATGCGGTAATTTAAGGCTCCGATATGGTTGCAAATATCTTTTATAGTTTTCATGTTATAGCAGAAGTTTATATATCTTTTTATTCCATTATAGTTGACCTCAACGCGGCTATTAGGCTCAATACAATTGGTATGTGGCACATGATTCAGTCAGGTCACTCCACCATTCTCAATTGTCTAGGAGAGATTCCTGACAATATTGACTATTGCATCGCCAAACCGTCTTTTGATAGAAGCTTTTCGGTGAATATCTGACACGATCCAAATGTGATTCAAACAATCCTCCATGACGGATCGTATAAGGTTTTCACTGATGGCTCAAAATGAAACCATGGTGTAGGTGGTGGCTTTTACATAGCACATTCGGGAACGGAAGTATCATTCAAGCTTTCTGACCAATGTAGCGTCCTTCAGGCTGAACTATCAGCCATTAAACGGGCTGTAAACTGGCTCAGGTTTTATCGAATATACGGTGCTAATATTCGAATTTATACCGACAGCCAGGCAGCCCTTAAGGTTCTATGCGGTGTCTACACGACGTCAAACTTAGTCCTAGAATGCCGGGCATCTCTTAACGAGATGGCGAAACATTCCACAATAGGACTGTATTGGATTCCAGGACATCAGCAAATTTCTGGTAATACCATCGCGGACCCTCTTGCCAAGTTAGGCTCCTCGCTTGCAAGAGAGCATACCGACCCTTTTGTCGGTA
>NW_025808108.1:0-1051 GCF_022045245.1 Lucilia cuprina
GTCAACTGTTTTCTCATTAAGAGTACTTATTTTTTTCTAATTAGGTCACTGTGTTTTTTCGATAACAAAACTTTTAATTGTTATCATTGCATTTGCAACAAATTAAAACAAATAATAGGGCCTATTGTAAGCTTCTGAAAATTAGAAGAAAATACTCAAGCGATTGCTGCCCTCTTTATATGTTCATCCATACTCTTTTGACTTTAGGCTAGACTAAACATTAGACTAGTAGAATATTATTTAGACTATAGACTACAAATTAGGTTATTCTATGTTTTCTTATGTTGTTATTCTATGATTTATAAATACCATTAAACACCTGTAATCATATCGCTAAGTCTTAGAAAAGAAGTACTCTGAGGGTTGGTTTCCGCTTCGACGGGACCTTCCTCGTTTACTAGTGTGGATTGGTTATATGTCACCGAAGCACTTATTGTGCTTTTGCTCCTTATTGTTGTAGTGTGATATTGATGACTGAAAGCCTGTTTTCTCACTCCCTAAAGTCCATACTACTGGGTTTATAACTCCCTGCACCATGACATTATTTTCGTTAATTTCATTTTGGTTAAGTAGGTTTTGCGTTTTTCACCAATCCGCCAGCCTTTCCTTACATGCAGGCAGACGCTGCCCCAGTCACTGGAATTCCATGACATTGTCTATCTTCTGGTTCGCTAGACTATAGAGTAGACTATAGACTAGACTATAGACCAGACTATAGATTGGACTATATACTTGACTGCAGACTAGACTAGACTATAGACAAGACTATAGACTAGACTATAGACTAGACTATAGACTAGACTATAGACTAGACTAAAGACTAGACTAAAGACTAGACTATAGACTAGACTAGACTATAGACTAGACTAGACTATAGACTAGACTAGACTATAGACTAGACTAGACTATAGACTAGACTAGACTATAGACAAGACTATAGACAAGACTATAGACTAGACTATAGATTGGACTATAGACTTGACTGCCGACTAGACTATAGACTAGACTATAGACAAGACTATAGACAAGACTATAGACTAGACTATAGACT
>NW_025808109.1:0-1620 GCF_022045245.1 Lucilia cuprina
CTAGACTATAGACTAGACTATAGACTAGACTATAGACTAGACTATAGACTAGACTATAGACTAGACTATAGACTAGACTATAGACTAGACTATAGTCTAGACTATTGATTAGACTATAGACTAGACTATAGTCTAGACTATTGACTAGACTATAGACTAGACTATAGACTAGACTATTGACTAGACTATACTATAGACTAGACTGTAGACTAGACTATAGACTAGACGAAAGACCGAACTATATTCTAGACTATAGACTGGGCTATAGACTAGACTGTATACTATATAAAATATTGTTACGACAATTGTAAAACTTAGTTGTGAAAGTTGTAATTATTGTCGCAACAGTTTTCAGCTTTCCTGTTCGGCAACTGTTTTGTAATAAATTTTGAATAATAATAAAATTAAACTTTCAAATTACTTAATTAATGTAATAACAAATCAATTTGCCTTTTTTAAATTAAAAATTTAATAAAATTTGACATTTAACAAATTTAAATAAAAACTCCCTTTTAAGGCAACACAAACTGAAGCCAAAATACAAAAATGGAACAATAATTTTATTGTTAATAGAGGTCATAATATAAAACGGAAATGCGTTTTTTGTATTTTTAAACCAAACGTTTTTTCTAAGTGGTTTAATTTCCGTTACGTGTCAAAAGTTGAAGTTCACAAACAAAATTTCATTCAATGTTAAAAATGACGTTCAGAGTAAACATTTTGTTGTAACAGTTTGTTAAAAAAAAGAAAAGTTATAAAAACATGAATTAATTTAATTACTCACATGTATTACGTACTACGTAATATTCGTTTACGTATTTTTACATTGACATTTATGTAAAATTTATGCTGAAAATGTTTCAATTTTGCGTTAAATGACTGCATCAGCGGAAGTAAAATAATAATAATAATTTAAATAAACTTTAATAAAGTTGAAAATTTACCTTATTAGTTTCATTTATAAAATTTATGATAGCAATTATTATTTGTTAAATGTTGTACAAAATACCAATAAAAAATATAAATGGTATACTTTATTTGTATAGTATACTCAAAGGCGTTTGAAATGTTTTTTTAAAGCATCAATAAACATGAAAGAAATGAAAAAAATTTTAAAGTTTTTTTATGAAAAGAAATGTCAAAACCATGATTTTCCAAAACAAGCAAAATGTTTTTTCCCTTTTAAAAGTAAGATTAAAAAACGTAATTATTCCGTCCAGTTTTTTCATATTTTTGAGAAAATCGATTTAATTTACAACAAGTGTCAAAAACAAGTTAAACAAAAATGCATTTAAGAATGAAAGATTAACAACTAGAAAACTGGAACTGAAAAAGAACTAAACTGGAACTGAACTAGAAATAAACTAGAACTGAACTAGAACGAAACTAAAACTGAACTAGAACTGAACAAAAATGCATTTAAGAATGAAGGATTAACAACTAGAAAACTGGAACTGGGAAAGAACTAAACTGGAACTGAACTAGAAATGAACTAGAACTAAACTGGAACGAAACTAGAACTGAACTGAAACTGAACTAGAACTGAACTAGAACTGAACTAGAACTGAACTAGAACTGAACTAGAACTGAACTAGAACTGAACTAGAACTGAACTAGAAC
>NW_025808110.1:0-2016 GCF_022045245.1 Lucilia cuprina
AGACTATGACTAGACTATGACTAGACTATGACTAGACTATGACTAGACTATGACTAGACTATGACTAGACTATGACTAGACTATGACTAGACTATTACTAGACTATGATTAGACTATGACTAGACTATGATTTGACTATGACATGTAAATTCCTTATTGTGTCTGTTTGAAATTGAAAACTTATTCTACCTTTAGGCTCATTGATAACAAAACTAGTAACAGGTGGTTTTGTTAAACATTATTGGCAACATGTTGCTAAGCAAAATGTTGACGCATGCCTTTAGCCTTAAGCATCATCAGAATTTTACAATTTCAACAATATTTATTACTACAAAAAACCTGTCTAAAGGATGCTTTTCTAAAACTGCCCGTCTCACTTCTTTTTAAAAAATTAGGTTTTATCAACTATCATTTTCATAAAATATATTGTAATTAATTTTAATGCAATTATTTTACACTTCCAACAGTTGTAATTATTCAACAACAATTGTTCAACTTGGTTTCATATCAATTTGTCATTTAATTTGTTGAAGTTTATTTGCTATACAAAGACTATAATATTGTTTAATTAGATTAATAGGATTGTTACGAAAAGTAAAATGATGTGAAATAATTGTGTACTTTACAGATGAAATGATGAACAATTTCCTTCCTTTCAATTATAATGTAAAGCCTTAAAGGCTTTACTCATACTAACATAGTATAGTAGATTTATTTACTAGTTGTAAATAGTCTTATGTGTTGTATGTGCAACATGATGAGATTGTGCAATAGGGTTGTTTAGATTTTAAAAGAAAAATATCAAATTTTTATGGAATTTTTTAAAAATAGTAAAATTTTATAAAAAATTCTTATAAATAGTAAAATTTTAAGAAAATTTACTGTAAATAGTTGCATTGCGATATATATTTTTAGAAAAATATTCGTTATAATACCACCTTATTAAAACAGAAACTAAAGCTGTATGTCGTAGAGTTAATGTTTGTGTCTATATGAGTATTTGTTAGTTGTTGTGTATGTGTGTGTGAGTTTTGCTAGACATACACATTTCGAAAAACATTGATTTACACTATATTTTTGCTAATGGGAATAATGGAATTTATCACTATAAAATGATATAAAGAGGTATTATGCCTAAAGGTCCAATCAATGGCCCCCAGGAGTTCAATAAACTATGTTCTTCTTATATAAAAAACTAGAGATTTCATTGCCTTGAAATATTAAAAAATATTTACTAATTTACTTATTTTTCCAAATTAATAAATTTAATTTTGCCATCTCTGTTCATTACTTCATTCTTTTTAGTTCATTGAAGTTTTATGGAAATATTTACTCAACTTATGGGATAAAAATGTAAGTAAAGTAAAAAAAAAGAATTAAATCAATGAAGTGTTCTCCAATTACATTATAGTTTTTAACAAATTATCACACAGAAAACACTATCCCTCTTGATGACACTTACTCAACAATGGCCCTTCTCCTAGGTACTATAATATGTTTAAAAAAAGAAACTGAAGAAATAAATATTTTAAAATTGCAAAATCGATAATTTGTGAAGAATTCAACATTTAATAGCAAATTAATTTTTTTTTAATTCCCTTACAAAAGTTTTATTATCCCTGTTAAAATATATATTAAAGCTTTCTTTATGAGCGCTGCAGACAATGTCATAATTTATTATTACAAACAAGAAAAGTTTACATAAACATTAATTTAAAAACTACAATAAAAATGGAAGAATTGTGTAGTGTAGAGTGTTGTAATTAATGTTTAAAAAATTTTGTTTTACTTGGTGTTTGACACCACCCTTAATAGATTTTTTAAGACTTAAATGAGAGCATAGTGGTTGGCTTTAATAAATTAAAATATTTAAATTTTTTATTAATCTATGTATTTAAGAATTTATAATTTTCTAGTCCAGTTCTAGTTCAGTTCTAGTTCAGTTCTAGTTCAGTTCTAGTTCAGTTCTAGTTCAGTTCTAGTTCAGTTCTAGTTCAGTTCTAGTTCAGTTCTAGT
>NW_025808111.1:0-1171 GCF_022045245.1 Lucilia cuprina
AAAAACCTAAAAAACAAAATACTTTATTGACCTAAAAAATTAACAGTACGTTCTCATTTTATCAAAAAATTCGTTAAATAATATCACGATTTTACATTTTATAAGATTTAAATTTAAGATATAAGATATTCTTTAAAAAAATACAACAAACAAATAGTTTTATTTTGCTGTAAATAATTGTTCAGATAAAGTTTTTTCTTAAAATTTATAAAATTTACATAGGCAAATTACTTAATTGATTCACTGTATGTACATGTATATGAAAAACATACATGTATATGTATGTAATACACTCATACATTTTTGTTGTTTTAACCTTTCACAATGCAAAATTACAAAAACAACATTTTATGTTTTTATGTCCCCTCTTAATTTTTTACATTCCTGTTTCAAATTTCTAAAATACCTATAATTTCCTTCATTATTGATCATCACTAATGCATTACTACCTGTTTCTTGCTTTATATTGAATTTATTCCATAAGATCCTGTTACAAACAATATGTTTTTTACATACATATTTGAATATATTTTTACATTTATATGATCCTCTAAGTATTTATATACTTTTTCTAATTATATTACCTTTTACAATAAATAAAAACAAATTTTTCAAGTTCAACATGAAATGTTAAATTTTGGCCATAAGTCGTTTCCTATAGTAAATAACATTTAAGTTTGATAGTAAAAATATTGTAACCTGATAGTCGCGACTATCGTTTTGTTTCGTGTTTTCGTCGGCACATACAGTGTCTCTCATAAGTATTCGAATTTAGGTATAGTATGAAAAGAAACCAAATTTAATAACATATTTTGTATGCAAAGTTAATAAATTAATTTGTTAAATTGTTTAGACTGTCCTTACCTTTGATATCACGCTTTTGAAAACATTAAAAATCCACATTTACTTAAATTAATTTAGCCTTATTTAAAAAAAGTCCATAAAATAACCTTACAAAAGTATACGACTTTATTATACGAAACACAAAAATTAGAATCGAATGTTTTTTTGCTACCAATTGTTTTAAGGGGTAACTATCAACCGAATGGATATATTTTTGGACCATTTGGTCCACAATTTTGGGGAATTTGTACCATCTTTTCATGTAAGTAATATCACACAGTGGGGCAGAATGGAAATTTTTTGGAAATAAATCTGGCGTTTCTAAACG
>NW_025808112.1:0-2038 GCF_022045245.1 Lucilia cuprina
AGTGCAAGAACTAGTGATTGTTATTGTTTTGTTTCCATCAAAACATTGTTGAATATTGCACATACATACTTACTAAGATTTACAATATTATTATTTAAAAATATTAAATTAAATTTGGTGGTGGTTTTTTTGTTTATTTATCTCTTAAAATAACAAAATATATTCTCTTTTTTATACGCTATACCGTAGCTATAACAAAAGAAAGTAAAAAAAAGTAAGAGTTCTGTATTCGGCTGTGCCGAATCTTATATACCCTTCACCATGATGTGTTCAAAAACAGTCATTACGAATATTATTACAAAAACTCAAAAAATACCAATTGTAGCACATTTTATACGATCTAAATTAATCCGGGCTCTACATGCTTAACTTTATATTTCTAGTTTCAATATTATAGAAATTTCAAAAGTACCTATTGAAGAACGAAAAAGTACCAAAAGTTCCCTTTTATGTGTTCTTGGCTAATCCGGGCTCTATATACTTAATTTCATGTTTCTAGGTTCAATATTGTAGAAAATTCAAAAAGTACCTTTTGTAAAATGTAAAAGTACCAAAAAGTCCTCTTTTATGTGTTCTAGCCTAATCCTGGCTCTACATACTTAATTTCATGTTTCTAAGTTCAATATTATAGAAAATTCAAAAAGTACCTTTCGTAGAACGAAAGTACCAAAAAGTCCCATTTTATAGGTTCTTACCTAGTCAAGGTCCTACATTCTAAATTTCATGTTTCTAAGTTCAATATTATAGAAAATTCAAAAGTACTTTTTATAGAACGAAAAAGAACCCATAAAAAGTCCCTTTTTATAGGTTCTTACCTAGTCAATGTCCTGCATTCTAAATTTCATGTTTCTAGGTTCAATGTTATAGAAAATTCAAGAAAGTACCTTTTGTGGAACGAAAAAAGTACCAAAAATTCCCTTTTTATAGGTTTTTACCAAGTCAAGGTCCTACATTCTAAATTTCATGTTTCTATGTTCAATATTATAGAAAATTCAAAGAGTACCTTTTGTTCTTACCTAGTCAAGGTCCTACATTCTAAATTTCATGTTTCTAAATTTAATACTATAGAAAATTCAACAAGTAAGAGTGCTATATTCGGCTCTGCCGAATCTTATATACCCTTCACCATAGTGTATTTTAAACATCTTAGTTTTATAAATTTTAAATTTTTCCCGACTACATTATTATTACAGCAAAAACTAAACAAAATGAACAACAACAACGCTAAACGAAATAAAAAACACAAGGCATCTAAACCTACAGACATCTAAACATTCATAACGAAAAACACAGAAAAACAAAAACAAAATAATCAACGCAATAAAACGAACCTACATCCAAATATACGAACAGCATTCACAAAAAAAAAACACAAATCAATGACGCCAACAGCATCCAAACATACAAACCAAAATACACAGCTGAATAAAATCAAATACATCTACACACACGTGTACATCTGTATCCAATATACAGTGTTTATGTTGTTTATCTAACAAAGCATAAAAAATATGACATTTTTTGATGAAATTTTCAGAGGTTGTCTCGGATTTTTGCTCATATCTCCGTTCATATCTAACAGAATTATTGAAGATTCGGATCTCCCCGATATCTGGGGTCCTCTAAAAACTGATTTCAACAAACACATAGACGGACAGACGGACATAGCTTAATCAACTCCGCTACCTCTAAGGATCCAGAATATATATACTTTATGGGGTCGGAAAATTATATTATAGAAATTACAAACAGAATGACAAACTTATATATACCCTTCTCACGATGGTGAAGGGTATAACAAGTATGAATGTATAGTCGGGCGTAGCCGACCATATGATACCCTACACCAGTCAGTATGTATGTTAAAATGGGGATTATTTAAAAAAATAAAGCATTTGGTTTGTTTTTTATACCCTACACCACTATAGTAGGTATTATACGTTTGTGCTGATGTTTGTAACATACAAAAATATTGGTCCAATACCCACCTTAAAGTATACCGATCGATTCAGAATCATTTTTTGAGTCGATTAATATG
>NW_025808113.1:0-1176 GCF_022045245.1 Lucilia cuprina
AGAAATTAAGAATAAAATATTTATTTACTCTAGCAGTCTCATACTACTATTAACTGACACATAAATTTGTACATATGTACATGTTGAAATTCCAAGAGAAAACTATGCTGCTGCCCCTAAAAGTTTTGCCAGAGTTCAATGGTTGTCCTTTATTTTAATAAATTTTTAATTTGATAAAAAATGTTGTGTTGAAAGTTTTTGTGTTTTTATTTTAGTTATTTTTGTTTTAATTTTCTTGTTGTTAGTTAAGTTCCAACATCAGATAAAAAGCTTTAATGAGTGTTTTCTTACAAAAATATTTAATTAAAATTATGTATTAAATTAATTTAAATTTTTACCAAATAGGCATGCAAACGTACATTTTTGTTATCGTGGTGATAAATTGAACAGAAATTTTTTAGTCTATGGTTGAGTGAGTAGATTTTTGGCACGAAAAGTAATTAAAAATAATGTCTAAGTTTCAAGATGACATTCTTATGGTACTAACGATATAAATAAATTAATGATATACATTTATTTTTGCTTAAAACCTGATATATTGGAAGCAAATTAAAACTTTTGCTTTTAAAGAGTGTTAGTGAGGCTTTAAATTTGTCAATTAGAAATATATATTAAAGTAAAAAAAGTATGTGTGTTACTCATAAATCAACATTCAACATTGAAAAGTAATGAGTTAAAAAGCTAATAAAACCTCTATTCAATTCCTCGTTATTAGAATTTTAACTCAATATTTTAAAACGGTGATGTCATTGCAGACAAGTATTTCTACACTCGCTACACAAATAGGTAGTTAAAGTGTAAAGTACAGTATAAAAATCTACTCAAAGCACCACTTCAATATTAGATTTACTGAGTTTTTTCTGTATCCATTGCATTAATGAAGGACGAAATTTAGTTCTTAACTTTCATCAAATTTGTAACTTAGGAGTAAGGCTTATTTACAGTGTCGTTAGGTTAACCTTTTTAAGGCTAACCTCAATACTTATGTTTTAGCTTTCTCGCTTTCAGGAAACACAAAATGCATACTAAAGGTTAACAAAGACATTAACAAATATTTAAATATTAATTTAAAGATTATATTTCAAACACACCTTAAATTCACATCTATGAAATTTCCAATGAAGACTCGGAATAATTAAACCCAACACAGGATATTCTTCAACATTATTTCTGACA
>NW_025808114.1:0-2200 GCF_022045245.1 Lucilia cuprina
GTTCAGTTCTAGTTCAGTTCTAGTTCAGTTCTAGTTCAGTTCTAGTTCAGTTCTAGTTCAGTTCTAGTTCAGTTCGAGTTCAGTTCTAGTTGAGTTCTAGTTCAGTTCCAGTTCAGTTCCAGTTCAGTTCTAGTTCAGTTCTAGTTCACTTTTAGTTCAGTTCTGCTTAAGTTCTACTGTAGGGATAAGTATTTAACGATTTGTCACAAATGTGAGCAGAAATTTGCGGAAATTCGATTCGCGTTGTTCTGCAAAATTAAAATACGAATAAGTACATATGTATTCCTGACCCATTATCACTTTGCCAGGTACTATTTTCTAGTAACGATATAATGCCGGTTAAAATAACTTTTATATTAAAACTGTCAGTACATATAATGAGAAAAATTAAGCAAACATTTATAAACTGGGGGCTGAGTGTTGTTTTGTTTATCTAAGCAGTTTCTTTCACCTCATCTTTGCTTTTTTGTTGTCATTTTTTCTGTTATTGTTATTTTTCTACCTTTTTTTGTACAAGTTGTTATTGTAGGTGTAAAAAAATATAAACAATGAATACCACCACTATTATTTACACTTCACTACAACAACCTAAAGCTCTCTGTATAAAATATACTGCATTGCGAGAGAACATACATACGTGTGTAAAGGATTTTGGTTATTTTCCTTAAAAAATACAGGACAAAGTCAGAAGTATGACTAGCAGCATTTTGTTTACTTTTTTGAACTTTGCCAATGTGGTTTTATTGGTCTTCCTTTTTTATCTTATATTCTTATTTGACACCCATATTATTTTCATCCATTTGTTAGACACTAATACACAAAAAAAAAACACATTTACACATGTGCTTACAAATACACTCACTCACTTATTTTCCCACACATACATATAGGCTTTTATACTCATTGCTTTTAGGCCTGTGAGTACGTGAGTGAGTCGTCCTAACAGGACGATAACATGTGTAGTTCTTTGTATTGTAGGCTTTGTATTATAAGATTTAAGATAAATTCAACTAAATACATATATATGTACATATATCCTATTTAAATTATGTATTAATTACTTATCTTTCTTGTATTATAAAATATTTTTTTTTAATATTTTTATACTAACATTTTGATTTTATTTTTTTAGGAAATGTGGTTATTTTTATTTCATTATAGATTTTTCTTTTTGTAATATTTTTAAATACATATTTGTAATTTTTTCTATTTTGCAATATTTTCTTAATTCTCTTTTTTTTGTGTATTTTGTTGCAAAATTCAATTAAATTTTTTTCTTGTTTATATTATTTCAATTCACATTTTTTTTATATTTTATATCGAGTTTATCGTTTTCTCCGCGTTCTATTACCATTAGTTTTGAGAGTACACACGCAACTGAGTTTCTTTATTATTGATGGAATTTGTTTGGAGAGCTTTTTACATAAGTTTTGTTTATCATGCGAAAAATAGAATGAAAGAGAAAACATCTTTGTTTATATTTTCTGTAAAGCTTTTAAGTCAAATGGATAGTGTTGTAGGGTGTACAAGGATTTAAGGATAAAGAACAAAAATAACAAAGAAGCTTTCACAGAGTTTTAACAGGTATGGAGTTTGAAGTTTTAAAGGGATTGTCAATGAAGACGGTGGATTATTCAAAAATTACTAGAGAGCTTTAAAACGTGTAAAATAAGTTAAAAAAATCAAGTAATCTTAAATGAGCGAACTTTTAACTTTTTGATAACAAAAATTATGAATTTTTTACTTCGAAGTTAATTTTATATTTTCACCCTTGAACAGTAATTTGCGAGCATTTATATTTTGACATATATACAAAATATTTAAATTTCGCAAATAATTTCTAACTTTCGAAATTGAAAAAAAAAAATTATTTCGAATTTGAAAACTTGAAAATTGCATAACATCGAATTTTGAGCAAAGTCAATTTTTATTTAGTTAGTAAGTTAATTAGTTTGTTAGTCAGATAGTTAGTTAATTAGTTAGTTATTTGATTAGTAAGCTAGCAAGTTAGTAAGTTAGTTAGTTAGTTAGTTAGTTAGTTAGTTAGTTAGTTAGTTAGTTAGTTAGTTAGTTAGTTAGTTAGTTAGTTAGTTAGTTCAGTTCTAGTTCTAGTTCAGTTCTAGTTCAGTTCTAGCTCAGTTCTAGTTCAGTTCTAGTTCAGTTCTAGTTCAGTTCTAGTTCAGTTCTAGTTCAGTTCTAG
>NW_025808115.1:0-2873 GCF_022045245.1 Lucilia cuprina
ATACAATAGTCTTGACTATAGTCTATACTATAGTCTTGACTATAGTCTATACAATAGTCTTGACTATAGTCTATACTATAGTCTTGACTATAGTCTATACTATAGTCTTGACTATAGTCTATACTATAGTCTTGACTATAGTCTATACTATAGTCTTGACTATAGTCTATACTATAGTCTTTACTATAGTCTATACTATAGTCTATACTATAGTCTATTCTATAGTCTTGACTATAGTCTATACTGTAGTCTTGACTATAGTCTATACTGTAGTCTTGACTATAGTATATACTATAGTCTTGACTATAGTCTTGACTATAGTCTATACTATAGTCTATACTATAGTCTATACTATAGTCTTGACTATAGTCTATACTGTAGTCTTGACTATAGTCTATACTGTAGTCTTGACTATAGTATATACTATAGTCTTGACTATAGTCTATACTACAGTCTATACTATAGTCTTGACTATAGTCTATACTGTAGTCTTGACTATAGTCTATACTGTAGTCTTGACTATAGTATATACTATAGTCTTGACTATAGTCTATACTATAGTCTTGACTACAGTCTATACTATAGTCTTGACTATAGTCTGAACTATAGTCTTGACTATAGTCTGTACTATAGTCTTGACTATAGTCTTGACTATAGTCTTGACTATAGTCTTGACTATAGTCTGTACTATAGTCTTGACGATAGTCTTGACTACAGTCTGTACTATTGTCTTTGATTATAGTCTGCACTATAGTTTTGATTATAGTTTTGACTACAGTCTGTACTATTGTCTTTGATTATATTCTGTACTATAGTTTTGATTATAGACTGTACTATAGTTTTGACTATAGTCTGTACTATAGTCTTGACTATAGTCTGTGCTAGACTATAGGCTGTACTATAATCTTTACTATAGTCTGTACTATAGTCTTGAGGATAGTCTTGACTACAGTCTGTACTATTGTCTTGACTATAGTCTGTACTATTCTCTTGACTATAGTCTGTGCTATAGTCTGACTACAGTCTGTCTATAGGCTTAACTATAGTCTATTTATAGTCTTGACTATAGTCTCTCTATAGCATTGACTATAGTCTGTCTATAGTGTTGGCTACAGTCTGTCTGTAGTCGTGTTCTATTGTCCTGACTATAGTCAGCACTATAGTCTTGACTATAGAGTATGCTATAGCCTGTACTTTATAGTACTATAGTTTAGATTATAGCCTAGCCTTAAAACTCTTTAGTTCTGTAGGTACATACGCATTTCATAAGATTGCATTATTTTCAAAATATTAAAGTTTGTTTGAAAAAAATGTGTTTTCCTTAAATTTATTGGTTTGTTTCATCTTCAACGATTTAATAAGAAAATTATAATGCATTTGTTGTTTGTGTGTTTGTTAGTTTGTTTATAACACCTACATAAAATTTAAAAATTTAATGACTTTTGTTTTTTCTCACAAGATTTTAACATCTTTTTATTTTAGGACTAAATTTGTAAATTTTGTGTGAAAAAAAATATATAAAGTCATTAATTTTTTGTGTTTTCTTTAACTCACGCACTTTTAGGCCTCTTTTTTGAAATTTATTTACAATGTTTTAATGTTTGGGTGTTATTTGTGATTGAAAGTAATAAAATTTTTAAAGGCCATCATTAATAAAGTCGTCCCACTGTCTGTCGCTGGCAAACGCTATGAGGTTTAATTCACTATTTTAAGGTTGAAAATGAAATATTGAAAAAGTACTTTTTGTAATTTTTTCCCTTAAAAAAAACAAATTGTTCAATCAAATTTTTGTAACCTCAACTAAATTTCAATCGTAGTCTTTAACTGTATAAGTCTTTATGCCACAAAATTAATTCAATTTAAAATTTTTTATTTAAATTTAATTAGTTAAGATTAGTATTTTTTTATTTCCTGTCATATTTTAACGAAAAAATTCGTTTTTTGTTTTGTATGTCAAGTATTTTGTCAATGTTTATGTTCAGTTTAATGTTGTGTTTTGTATCTATAATTATTTCCACATGATTTCCCTTTTCACCCAAAAACAAACATACACACACACACACACAAATATCTCATATATGACATTTCATCAAGTGCTTGAGATTTTCATTTTCAATTTCAGTTAAGTTTAAAAGCTCCACTAATGTTTGTGTTGTTGTTATAAAATTTCAATTTCTTGACATGATTTTCAAGTAAATCTAATGACAATTGTTATGCTTCATCTCAGTTAAAAACAGCAAAAAAAAAAAAAACACAAAAATTAACAATTATAATTTTGATTCTATAACGAAGTCATCATTTACGTGCTTTAAACACAATAACAATAAAAACCTTGTAATATTTATTATTTTTTTATTTAAAGAAAATCAAAGTTATCTGTTGCAAAAAAAAAAAAAAAAAATTAAATGCATTAAAACAGAGAATTTTACAGTGGTTTAAGAGTTTAAAATTGATAGAAGAAATTTAAATTAATGGATTTTTTTTTTGTTTTGTAATTCAAAACTATTTACCTTACATGCCTGTCAAGATAATATAGTCAAGACTATAATACAAACATAATTTAGTTTAAACTCCAGAGCAGACTATAGAAACAACAGTACTACACACTATATTAATCACTGGATTCAAGACTACCGTCTTGACTATAGCATAAAGAATATAACAATCTGGACTACAGTCTAGAATATTAGCAAAAGCCCAGTTCTGTTCTTGTACAGTTCTAGTTCAGTTTGAGTTCAGTTCTAGTTCAGTTCTAGTTTAGTTCCAGTTCAGTTCTAGTTCAGTTCTGGTTCAGTTCTAGTTCAGTTCTAGTTCAGTTCTAGTTCAGTTCTAGTTCAGTTCTAGTTCAGTTCTAGTTCTAGTTCAGTTCTAGT